>NC_134357.1:409064660-409189660 GCF_048569485.1 Anomaloglossus baeobatrachus | reverse complement strand
CACTGCGTTGAGAAACACGTGATGGTGTCTCCGCAGTGGTGGATGTTGATCTCCCTAAGGTCAACCATCCTTGCTCACATAGTCTTTTACTAGGCAATGCTCCCACTAGCCAGATTCCTACTCCACACTGATGAGGGGCAAATACCCCGAAACGGCTGTCTGTGGATGGATACCATGTTTGGCATAGGTGGTCTCCTTGACTGGAGACTGCCCTTCCCGTGGTTGTTCCTTCCCGGTGAAAGACCTGGCTAGTTTCCTGCCAGCGTTGAGAAACATGTGATGGTGTCTCCGCAGGCCTTCTTGCTTTGAATATTTCCCAGGGGGCATTGCTCTAGAATCACTGCGTTGAGAAACACGTGATGGTGTCTCCGCAGTGGTGGAAGTTGATCTCCCTAAGGTCAACCATCCTTGCTCACATATATATATATATATATATATATATATATATATATATATATATATATAAAATGATACATATATATATAATATATATATACATATATATATATATATATATATATGTATATACACACCATATTATAAATGAAAATAAGAATTATAGGCTGTTAAAGGAGCAAGAATAATATGATATATATATATATATATATATACACTGTACAGTGTGTGTGTATATATAATACATTGATATATATATATATATAGATATATAGATATATATATCATATTATTCTTGCTCTTTTAATAACCTACAATTCTTATGTTCATTTTTAATATGTCTTTTTTTATTTTTCTTTAATTTTATTATTGTTTGGGTTCTTTTTGCCTACAGGTGTTTTTTATTTTATGATTTTACACAATTTGGCCAAGAGTAGGAAATGTTATAAAATAAAGAAATAAACATTACTTATTTAATGTTCTACCCATTTGTGCTGCCACTTTAGTGGTCCCATCCGGTCAAGCTGTGATGCCATCCCATCAATCATCCACATGACTGCCTCAGCCAATGACTGGCTATAGAAGTCATGTGCCATATCTCCATAGGTCACTACTGCGGCTAGTGATTGGCTGCAGTGGTCAACGAATGATGGACAGGACATTATCAACGCAGGACTGGAGGGGACCACAAGAGTAGCAGCCCTGTAAGGGTAAGAAGTTCAATGGGTGAGCAAACCCCTTTCATTTTTTTCTATGTTTTTTTGTATATTCGCATAAATTTTGTTGTTTACTAAGTACTATTTGTTTTGCGGTTCTGTATTTTCTTGCTTTTTTGATTTTCCTTTTTATTTAGCTTTTTTTTTTTTAGAAATTGTTCAACTGCACAAATTATGCCCCATTCTGAACAGTTACATACTAGTCTTTCAAAGTGCTGTAATGAACACTATATAGAATAAAGGGTGCTTTACACACTGTAACATCACTACCGATAAATCGTCGGGGTCACGTCATTAGTGACGCACATCTGGCGCCGGTAGCGACATCGCAGCATGTGACACCAAGGAGCGACGATCAACAATCGCAAAATCGTTCAAAAACGTTGATCGTTGACACGTCGCTCCTTTCCTTAATATCATTGCTGCCACAGGTACGATGTTGTTCGTCGTTCCTGCGGCATCACACATCACTATGTGTGACACCGCAGGAACGACGAACATCTCTTTACCTCCGTCCACCGGCAATGCGGAAGGAAGGAGGTGGGCGTCCCGCTCATCTCCGCCCCTCCGCTTCTATTGGCCGGCCACTTAGTGACGCCGCAGTGATGTCGCTATGATGCCGAACGCACCTCCCCCTTGGGGGAGGAATTGTTCGGCGGTCACAGCGACGTCACTGACAAGGTATGTGCGTGTGACACTGCCGTAGCAATAATGTTCGCTACGGCAGTGATCACCAAATGTCGTAGGAACGACGGGGGCAGGTGCTATCGCGCACAACATCGCTAGCTATCGCTAGCAATGTCGCAGCATGTAACGCACCCTTAAGTGTTTCAGAAAAATCTAAATGTGCCCATAACTAAAAAACATTGTCCTTTTTTCAGTAAATGTATGTTCAGCAGTTTGCATGGGTTTCGTCGTCAGCTGTTGTATGAAGATGGGTAGCATAAGATGAAGATGGCCAACACTAGAAGGTGTCTTCACAGTGCTGTCATATCTTGACAGGTTTCCAAGAAGCATATGAATTCCCATAGCTGTTGCCCACTATTCAGTGAGTTGTGAAGTCTAGTGCCAAACACCATAAACATGGGGTCAAAGTTTTTTGCATACTCATTTGCCAGCATGGCTGCTATAGAATTTCAATAGGTATTCTTGCATTACCCTTCAGATCAATGGGTTCTCAACTATTTCAGGTCATTAATATTAGATCGGTGGTGATTGGACACCTGGCACCCCTACTGATCAGCTGTTAATAAGCCCAGTGATGCCTGCATGTAGACAGTGTATGAGTTGGGACACCATAGCTTCTTACACCCTATAGTGGCTACTGCGAAGAACTACATCTCAGATCAGTCCTCAGTCATATGTAGGGTTGCATGTGCTCACCTGAGAAGCATTTCATTCAGGAATGTAGAGGTGTGGGGTGTAAGGGTAACATATGAACAAAGGCTCTAGTATCTGAGAGGGCCTCTATCACATAAAATCATAGAATGATAGAGCAGGAAGGGACCTTAAGGGCCATTGGATCCAACCCCCTGTGAGCGCAGGTTATCCTAAGTCATCCCAGCTATATGTTTATCCAGTTTCATAAGAAAATGACAGTTTCATAAGAAAATAACAGTCTTATAAATATCACATACAATGGCAGACACAAACAAAAAAGGGTCCCTGTGAAAAAACATAATATGGGCCATTTGCAATCTAATAGCTCATCATAATGCACAATTACAATTGCTTTGAAGGTGGAAATGGGCTCCCTGACCTCTTGAGCCTCTGTGCGGCTGCACAAGGTGCATCAATGATGTGTCTGCCCCTGATCACATAATAGATGGAGGCATTAGTGGACTAGTTGGATGTAGTATATTGCTCTCTGCAGCCAACCCTAGCAATGAGGATTTTTGTCTAGGGAATATGTGAAAGTACAGACATTAAACAATCCTTACACCAGTGACTAATCATTGCTCTTCTTAAAGGTGTGATCACTTTACAATTGAAAAGAAATATTTAGTCCCTGCTCCTGACCTGGGCCTCCTCTTGACTACATACTGGTCACAGGTCACATGGCCTACATCATGGATGACGTCTTCCTCATCCTTTATTTCAGACTCTCTACACCTGCACTGCGGTCTATCTCTGTTCTTCAGCACACTTCAGGCTTCTATCAATTGCCCACGTGGTGGAGTCAGCTTCTCTTCACCTTGTCTTGTAACTTCGGCAGTCTGCCACCAAAACAACATGGACTTCACTTTACACTTCCACAGCTCCTGTCCATTACTGGGGCTTCTCACAGCTAGGGTGGTACTACCTCCTCTTCCTAAGGCAGCAGAAATGTCTCTTCTCAGGACAATCGCCAAGACAATCTCCCCTCTCTATGTATGAGGCAACATACCGTATAGCTTGACAAACATGTCCCTCACCAGTCACAGGTTTGTGTTAGGCCTCCAACACACATCCGTGAAATACGTGCATGTTTGGTCCGTTTCCGTGTATACCGGAAACACGAGCAAACGTGCACCAATGTTATTTAATGTTTGAGGACACATGTGCGTTTTTCATTAAGGTCCGTGTGTCCGTGTGCGTGCTACGTTTGTGTCTCCGTTTTGCACGGAAGCATGTCAGTTTTCAGCACGCAACACGCAGCACGGACCCAATGAAAGTCAATGGGTCTGTGCGCACGTCCGAGTGACACGGACGCATCTCTGTATGCTCCGTGAACGTTTTGTGCTTTTTCATGTGATGTCGGGTTTTTTTTTCTGTGTCGTTCTCTCCCTCAGTCCGTCGGTCGGTCGGTCTCTCTCTATGTCTGTCGGTCGGTCTCTCTGTCTTATCTGTCCCTCTCGCTGTCTGTCAGTCAGTTCCCCCCCTCTCTCATACTTACCGTTCCCCGATCTCCGGCGCGGCACTGCTGTTATAAAAGCTCCGGCGGCTTTTACTATTTTGAAAAAGCCGGCCACTCATTAAACAATCTCGTATTCCCTGCTTTCCCCGCCCACCGGCAAATATGATTGGTTGCAGTGAGACACGCCCACACGCTGAGTGACAGCTGTCTAACTGCAACCAATCGCAGCCACCGGTGGGCGCGTCACTATGGAGCATAGAAATAAATAAATAATTAAAAAAACGGCGTGCGGTCCCCCCAATTTTAATACCAGCCAGATAAAACCATACAGCTGCAGGCTGGTATTCTCAGGATGGGGAGCCCCACGTTATGGGGAGCCCCCCCAGCCTAACAATATCAGCCAGCAGCCGCCCAGAATTTCCGCATCTATTTGCTGCGACAGTTCTGGGACTGTACCCGGCTCTTCCCGATTTGCCATGGTGCGTTGGCAATCGGGGTAATAAGGAGTTAATGGCAGCCCATAGCTGCCTCTAAATCCTAGATTAATCATGTTAGGCGTCTCCCGAGATACCTTCCATGAGTAATCTGTAAGTTACAGTAAATAAACACACACACCTGAAAAAATCCTTTATTTGCAATAAAAACCACTAACAAATACCCTCATTCACCACTTTATTCAGCCCGAAAAAGCCCTCCATGTCTGGCGTAATCCACGGAGTTCCAGCGTCGCTTCCAGCTCTGCTATATGGAGGTGATAGGAGCTGCAGAAGACACCGCCGCTCCAGACAGCTCCATGCAGCAACTGAAGAGAGCTGCGCGAAATAATGGATTTTTTCAGGTGTGTGTGTTTATTTACTGTAACTTACAGATTAATCATGGAAGGTATCTCGGGGAGACACCTGACATGATTAATCTAGGATTTTGTGGCAGCTATGGGCTGCCATTAACTCCTTATTACCCCGATTGTCAATGCACCAGGGCAAATCGGGAAGAGCCGGGTACAGTCCCAGAACTGTCGCATCTAATGTATGCGGCAATTCTGGGCAGCTGATGACTGATATTGTTAGGCTGGGGGGCTCCCCATAACGTGGGGATCCCCATCCTGAGAATACCAGCCTGCAGCCGTATGGCTTTATCTGGCTGGTATTAAAATTGGGGGGAACACACGCCATTTTTTTTATTAATTAATTTATTTATTTCTATGCTCCATAGTGACACGCTCACCGGCGGCTGTGATTGGTTGCAGTTAGACAGCTGTCACTCAGCGTGTGGGCGTGTCAGACTGCAACCAATCATATTTGCCGGTGGGCGGGGAAAGCAGGGAATACGAGATTGTTTAATGAGCGGCCGGCTTTTTCAAAATAATAAAAGCCGCCAGAGCAGTGTGAATGCCGTGCAGCGCCTTGCTGGTGATCGGGGATCGGTGAGTATGAGAGAGGGCTTCTCACTTCCGTCACTCGGGGAATTAGCGGTCACCGGTGAATCCTTCACGGGTGACCGCTAATCATTACGCGGCACACAGACAGAGCCGCAGCATGACAATGAATTCGGGTGAAGTTCACCCGAGTTCATTCTCATAGCGCAACTCTGTCTGCTGTCAGCCGACATGTAGTAACGACATTTTGCATCACACACGCAACATTTCTCACGGAAAACACAAACACATGTCAGTTACGTTTCACACGCACACACAGACATTTCACACGCACATACGGCTAGCATACGGATACACATGCAGGCCACACATACCATAAAAACGGACCTAAAAAACGAAAAACGGATCCGAGAAATGAGCCGTATTACACGCACGTGGTTTTCAAGGACGTGTGTTTCAGGCCTCAAAGGTAGAGCTACACCTGCTGCTCATGCCCTCAGTGGCTGACCCTGGATGGCGGGAAGTTGGCCAAAAAGTAACTTGGGCCATGTTTACTGTGCGTAATTGAGCTATCCCACAAGCACACTTCTCCAACCAATTAATATGTTAACCTTCAACAATTTGGATAAGCTAAGAGTTTCCCCCCACAAGTTACTCTAGCTAAAATAAACAGATGCATGGCTATCTGCCCAACATTTGCTCATAAAAATAACACAGCAATGTGTATATCATGTTGAGGGACTTTAAAAGGGGCAAATAAATGGGACAATTCCATTGGTAAGATGGTGACTATTGACAGCTCATTTCAAAGCTCTATTGCAGATTTTCAGAAGGGTTCAGGATCTATTCTACTTATATAACTGACTGCACAACACCATATATTCTTTCATGAATGTTCTCCTCTGCTTATGGTTTCTTCAAGTAGAATGTTCCAGGTCCAGAGGTAACAAAGCATCTGTATACCATCATATTATCGCCACTATCCATCTCATATGCAAAAGGTTCTGAATTTAAAGTTCCAAACGCCTGGTCTTTTCTCGTCCACCCTCATTAAAATGCTATTCCAAACCTAGCGCTTATGAGTATGGAATCGTCAGTGGAGATTGCTGTTAAGACCAAATCAATCAACCAGGTACAGGACACAATGCTTTTTAATATTGGAACAAATAATTAGGAACAAGGAGAAGAATAATTGATGGGTGGACCAAATGTGATATATAAATAAGTAAAAAAAAAAGAATACTGGCCAGACATATCAGTAAGTCATAATATCACAAGATTACAAGTTCAATTCACCAATAACGTGTATGGTAAGTAAGAGCAGATGGGAGCAACAGCAGGAGGAGCTGCCAAAAAGAAGGCTGAATAAGGGGCATAATAGCCTATAAAAACTAAAGTAAGCAGGACTCAGGGGTTTACTCACTAACGGACAACTGAAGCGCGTTTCGCCATTGGCTTTCTCTGGCGTTGTCACCCTAGATGAAGCTGTTGGGGGCATTGCTTGATCTAGGATTTATTTGTACAAAAATGTTGGTACTTTTATTGGTAAAGTGACTAAGTGAGCATCCTCCTGTGCTTTGATTCACAGAGGAACAGACAGTGTGCTCTCAAGGGCCCTCTGCAGACTTGCCCATTATAAGTCCTGGTGCCAGTCTGACACTTGTCCTAGTCACTTGTGATGTTTATAGAACTAGGCGGCCTTGTAAAGGATTAGTATTCAATTACAGTTGGAAGAAACTCGAATGTACATGCACTGTTTCACTATGCAAAAATATTAGTATGACGCCCCTGGACTATCAGGTCGTCACAGGGTACTGCACAAACTTCCCTTCCATGCAATATTCCAAGTCCCTCATGGTTCTGGGTCCCTATCTGACAGTGTTGCCTCCAACAGCAAATCAAATCCTAGATACACTCTCTGCCACACCCACCAGGCACACCAGTGGACGGCTTGAGTGGAATAGAGTCGCCCACCTGGGGGGGTAAGGGAGGGGAGGTGAGGAGTGTAGTCAGTTTGGAGTGTGTAGTCAGAGAGTGAGAGTGATAGGAGGTCGGGAGCGGTGGCTCCTAAGAGAAGCTGTCTAGGTTACAGACGGTGGTCTGGACCTAGAGGAGTCGGACCCCCGGTTGCAGGGGATTGTGACAAGGTTCCTGGACCTGTCAAGGAGGACAGCCGTCAGCCTAGCACTATCACCGGTCCCGGTACAGAAGGCACGACGGGGTACACGCACCCTAGGTCGGAGAGTAGCTTCAGGTAACCCGACAATTCACCTGAGGAGAACAGAGCCTTTATGATCTGTTCCCACCTGCTCCAGAATCGGGGAATTGGCGCAACGAGGGGGATAGGACTTTCCAATCCAAAATGGTCTAGAAAATCCCAAGCGTGAGCCCTAAGAGCAAGCTCTCACACTTAGCCACAGTGGGGATCGGGGCCCAGCAAGTACAATACTACTGGGCCACCACATTGAAGTTAAACTTAGTGCCAGGAGGCAGGTCACGGATCACCAGGCAACACTGTAGGGGACAGGACCCTGACGAGCTCCCCTCAGCGGCAGCGGCACCCAGAGAGTTGGTTTACCAGGTTGTCAGCGTCTGCTTATTGACTGAGTGAGTACGAGAGTGACCCCTGTGTACCGCCCCAGCAGCCAATACTGCTCGGATCCAGATCTGCAGTGGTTCGAGAAGTCTCCGGACCCGGGAGGGGTCGCGCGGTCACCCGAAATAAAAGGGGGGTATTTTCAGGGGGTTTTGTGCTTAGAGTTAGTGATGCCACCCACGGTGTGTGGTAACGTGGAATACCACCGCTGCTGTTGGGAGCGCCCGGTGGCGATGGGATGGCAGCTAGTTGTTTAACCCCTCCGTGGGTAGGGGAGAAATGCCCCGGGGCTCGGTAATAGTGAAGTGGGGATACCGTCGGGGAGGAAAGGGTCACTGCGTACTCACTCAGTCCAATAACGCTGACACCGACAACTTGTAAACCAAAATTCTGAGCACCGCTGGAGGAGGGAGGGAGCACGTCTGGATCCCGTGCCCGAAGGTGTTGCTTGTTAGCCTGTGACCTTTTCCTTGGCACCTTCTTTGCTATTTGGCCCCTATAGTATAGAACTAGTCGGGTCCCGCTCACCTGTATGACTAACGGAGTGAGCTTGCTCTCAGGGTTCACGCTTGGGATTTGCTGGACTATATATTGGGAAAGTCCTATCCCCCTCGTTGCTCTAGTACCCCGATTTTGGAGTGGGTGGAGGACGACTCTTGAAGACTTCGCCCTCCTCGGGTAAATTACCAGGACGCGTGAAGCTACTTCCCGGCCTAGGATCCACGTACCCCGTCGTGACCTGGCCCCTGCCCGGAGATGGCTCAAGGCCGCTGGCTGCCCTCCTCGGCAGTTCCGTGCCCCTTGACGCGATCCCCTGCGACTGGGGTTCAAGCTCCTACCAGGCCCAGACCAACGTCTGCCACCTAGTATTCTCAAGGAGCCCTGCTCCCAACCTCCTCAAACGCTACACCTCTCTCCACTCTCTGCTCCTGACACTCCTGACCCTCCCAAACCAACCCCCCAAGTGGGCGGCCCTATTCCCTTCAGGCTACCCATTGGTGTGTCTGGTGGGTGTGGTGCAGAGTGTTTCTAGGGTTTTAATTAGCTCGTTCTTAGCAGCACCAAAGGCCAGGGACCCGTAACCAAGGAGGATTGGATACCATGCAGAAGGGCAGGTTGCACAATATCCTGTGACGACCTGATAGGCCAGGGAGTCACACCTGCATCCCACTGCACCCCACACCGAGTCCCAGGGCATCCCCCTACCCGTGGAGGGCTACGACACCTTGCTGCCCCACTTCAACACCCCGGGTACTCCCAACAGCAGCGGCGGTACTCCCAATTACCGTACACCACGGGTGGCGTCACGAACTATACCTAAATTCCCCTGTACATACTCCTCTTCATTTGAGTTGCCGCACGACCCCCGGGTCCGTAGACCCTCGAGCCACAGCGAACCCAGATCCGAGCAGCTCGGCTGCTTCCACGGGGCGGCACATTAGCATATGCGATTGCTGGGAAAAAAAAAGCATTTTATTTTCACAGACCTCCATGTATATATATCAGCTGTGCTATTAATCTCCCAGGCGAATGGCAGATCTAATCATGTACCACTGTATTGTTTCAAAAGAGACTATACATCTATATTATAGCATATGATGGAATATGGTATGATGCTACTCTGTATCAATACATAAGAAAAAAAAGCACTGTATACCTTGATATGATATATTAGGCCCCAATCTGCATGGGGCCTAAGAGGACTGTACTTTTGCATAGCGTATAATTGTGGGCATGTCAGAAATGGTAGTTGTTTAACCGGAGTTCCACAAGGTGGAAACATCTGCTGTAGAGAATATCGGCCTCTTAGTATGTGGCTCAGATATACAATATGCGGAATGTGCTATTTGAAAAATACAAAACCATGAACAGGGGTACAAGGTTTTCGCATCTTCTTAGTAACATATTATCAAACTTCCTTTAATGGGAACTGTAGTCAGGCTGTTGTAAGGGAAAGATATGGCATGTAGGTCACAGCCATACGTGTCCCCCCAATATCCAAGAATGCCATTGAGTTACATTGGGTGGTCCTGAGCCTTAAGCGGGCTTTACACAAGACGACTGATCGTACGATGCATCGTCGGGGTCACGGTTTTCGTGACGCACATCCGGCATCGTACACGACGGCGTCTCGTGTGACACCTCCTAGCGATGCAGTATCGCTCACAAATCGTGAGTCGTGTACTCGTCGCTAGGTTTCTTAAAATTGTTTAATTAAAATGGCGGCGGTTGTTCATCGTTTCCGTGGCATCACACGTTGCTCCGTGTGACACCACGATGAACAGCAGCTTTACCTGCCTCCCGCGGCACCCGACGGCTTAATGGAAGGAAGGAGGTGGGCGGGATGTTTACATCCCGCTCATCTCCACCCCTCCGCTTCTATTGGCCGGCTGCCGTGTGACGTCGCTGTGACGCCGAACGTCCCTCCCACTCCAAGAAGTGGACATTCGTCACCCACAGCGAGGTCGTCTGTAAGGTAAGTATGTGTGACAGGGGTTAAACAAGTTTATGTGTGTCGCCCTGGGCAAGCCAGGGGACACAGGTCACAACACCACCACACCCCACACTCCAGGTAGGCACACCATGCTAACCAGAAATCCTTGTTGCCTTCCTCCAGGAGTCTGTTGATGCACACCAGGGGGTGGGCCAGGCGGTTGGCTCCGCCCACCGAGGAGCTCACAACTCTGGAGGCAGGAAGTAACCAGGCAGATTAGCCCAGGCAGGGCAAGTGTGAGGAGTTAAGTGAGAGAGTAAACAGCTAAGTGAAAGTGGTGAAAGTAGAGAAGTGTAAAGGAGAAAAGCAAGTAAAGTGACAGAAGGAAAAGCCTGAAGGGTCCAGCTCTGTGTAGGGCCAGAACAGCAAGGTCAGCGACGGCGGTGACTGTCTGGAGGGGGACCGTTTGGAAGTTCCTGGAAGGACCCCGTTGGCTGTGTGCCCGGTGGTCTGGAGCAGTGTTCCGAAGGACAGTCAGCACCAGGGCAGGGGCCTCTCGGACCCCGGCAAGGCTAGGAGTCGCCAAATTTGCCGAATCCATCAGTGACGGGGACGCAGATCCCCCAACAACCAAGTCCCGATTGACGGCAACAGCCCAACCATTACCGGGGAGACACCGCCACCGCCAGGGCACCAGTTTCCCCAGGGCCAGCGCCTGCGGGCAAAGTGTAGAGCTCCTCCGGCCCAGATTGCAGTCGGGGAGCGGGTAACCGGAGGGAATCCACCGCTACCATCAGACAACACAGGTGCAAGGAAGAGAGACGTCACCGTCACCTACCGGGAGTGCAGGTGCAGCCGTCTGTGGGACCGTCCTACCAGCCGTTGGTTTACCGTACAAACTGTGTCCGTGTCTCAGGCTGAGTGAGTACCACAGTGCCGCAAGGCACAGCGCTGCCCCCGCGTCCCTGCGCCCACCGGGCCCTACACTTTACATCTCTTCACTGGGCCCCGGGATCACCAACCCCTACCCACGGAGGGGCAACACAACACCTGGCTGCTCCGCATCACCATCCCTGGGACCCCCATACTGAGCAGCGGTGGTGCAATCACCACAACCGTGGGTGGCGTCACGAACTATAACAATCCCCACACCCAACAAACACCCCCTTTCACTCACGGGCGAGGAGTGTCGCTCGAGACACCCCGGGATCCGGCCCACAGCTCGAGCCACCAGGAGCAACCGCCGGACCCGAGCAGAAGGGGTGAGCGCGGTGTGCTGACACCCTCCTCCCCGCCCGCGACAACTTGGCGTCACGAACAGGATCTTACCGCTCTGCCGTCAGGTAGAGGTGCGCCTTGTTACCGCCGGAGGTATCCGGCAGAAAAATTTCAGAAGCCGCCATCTTTGGCGCGAAAAGTTCCCGCTCGAGCGTCTTCTCGAGCAGTAGAGGCGCGAAGGCCAAAACCCCGCCCCGAGAGAGGAGGGGCCGGAGAGAGCTAAGGGGGACGCGATGGCGGCTGGCGGCATGTAGTCGCCGCTGTAAAAGCAGGGACGCCAGGACCTTGCAAGAAGACCGTTCCTGGAAGCAAACAGAAAAGACACCATGTGGATGCCGTCCCGAAACACCGTGGCCCCCGCACCGGGAACCGCAGCGTGGGTGGAAATCCGGACCGCGCAGCTCCACCTAAGGCTGCAGGTCAAGATGCAGCTCCTCTTGGAGGAGTGGGAGACCGACATGGCGGACGTTATAGCCACCGTGCGGAGACGCGAGGAGGAAGCGGAGGAAGGGAGGGTGAGTGACCCACGCCCCTATGTCCCGGAGGGACCGGTCGCTGCGGCTGAGGGACCCGGTCCAAGCCCTCTCCCCCCGTTGCCTCCCTCGCCACCCGTCTTGGAGGCCGTGACCCCGCCACTAGGCCCGCTACCACCGCAACCGGTAGCGATACCCAGCCCGTCCGCCCCAGTGGACCGACCTGTAGCCGGAGCCCAAAGCAAACCGGAGGCATTGCCTTGGAAGGCCCCGAAGATTGTGCCAGAGACAGTCCCCGAGCAGTTTCCCGAGCCGGAGCAGATGACCCGCTCCGAGCCGAAGGCCCAACTGCGGAAAGCTCCTGTGCCCATCCCCCACACCTCGGCTGAGGTGGCACCGGGTTGTTGCTGCAAGGCAGCGCCCAAGGCCATGACACCGCGGGATACGCTACCCACCTTCCTGACAGTGGGTAACGTGCTGGATGTCCCGCGGGGCTCAACCCGTGCGCCGGAGCTGGCAGCAGCGCCATACTGGGACAGGGAGCCGACAAAGCTGGGCCTGGAGATCGCGGAGAGGGAGAGCAGGAAAGCCGAGCTGGTGGCCCGAGCCATTCGGGAAAAGGAAAACCTGCGGCAAGCGACCTTCCGTGTCCGGGGCCCGTTCTACGAGGGGCAGGTGAGGCGGTTTGATGTCCGCCGGGGCTACGGATTCATATACGAACCGGGCCTGGAGGCCGAGGTGTTTGTGGCCCGGCGGGACGTGAATGCCCATCTGCCCGAGGAGCATCCTGGCCGCAATCTTATACCGGGAGACATGGTGCGTTACACCCGGCACTGCGGAGAGAGGGGGTGGTTTGCCCTGGATGTAAAGCTGAAGGGCAGCCTGGAGAGCAAGGTGAGCTCTGCATCCCCTCCCTCGGATGAAGCAGCAAAAGGACTGGAGTAGGGCAGCGGATGCCCGTTGCACCGTCCCCGTTGGGACCATCACTGAAGTTGTGTGTTTGTTAAAAGTTGAAAAGTTTGAAATGATAAGTGAAATTACCGAAGAAGTCACCTGATTTGTTTGTTGATTTGCAACCGGCAGGAGCCGGCACCGTTGTCCCCGTGGGGACCGTTTACAATGCATGGGAACTATCCATGGACAAGCCCGTGAACTTGCAGGGCACCACAAACGTTAAGTGGCTTGTAAATATGTTGGTTACCGTTACCGTTTCCGCAATGCCGCCTCCGGAGAGGCAGGTTGGAGGGAGGGCCCTCAGCGGAGCAGGCTAGGGCCCAGCCACCAAAGGAACCGGTGGCTACCCTCTGGAGGGGAAGGACAGATCCCGCTCGGGTAACTTGTGCTGGACTGTGGGTCAAGGGGTGCTGCCTGGGCTTTAGGGGCAGCATCAGGGCCAGGTTGCTTGGGTGGGAGAGAGCGGAAACCGTGACTGTATACCGTTGCAACGTTTAAGAAATGTGCCTCCCGTCTTGGGAAGAGTTTTGATTAAAAATGTATTCATGTATGTTTAACCCTGTTATCCCCTTTTTACAGAAAATAAAACCGGTGTAGGACGGCAGCCCGCGGACGGTCTGCATTTTGCTAAGGGGGAATGTGTCGCCCTGGGCAAGCCAGGGGACACAGGTCACAACACCACCACACCCCACACTCCAGGTAGGCACACCATGCTAACCAGAAATCCTTGTTGCCTTCCTCCAGGAGTCTGTTGATGCACACCAGGGGGTGGGCCAGGCGGTTGGCTCCGCCCACCGAGGAGCTCACAACTCTGGAGGCAGGAAGTAACCAGGCAGATTAGCCCAGGCAGGGCAAGTGTGAGGAGTTAAGTGAGAGAGTAAACAGCTAAGTGAAAGTGGTGAAAGTAGAGAAGTGTAAAGGAGAAAAGCAAGTAAAGTGACAGAAGGAAAAGCCTGAAGGGTCCAGCTCTGTGTAGGGCCAGAACAGCAAGGTCAGCGACGGCGGTGACTGTCTGGAGGGGGACCGTTTGGAAGTTCCTGGAAGGACCCCGTTGGCTGTGTGCCCGGTGGTCTGGAGCAGTGTTCCGAAGGACAGTCAGCACCAGGGCAGGGGCCTCTCGGACCCCGGCAAGGCTAGGAGTCGCCAAATTTGCCGAATCCGTCAGTGACGGGGACGCAGATCCCCCAACAACCAAGTCCCGATTGACGGCAACAGCCCAACCATTACCGGGGAGACACCGCCACCGCCAGGGCACCAGTTTCCCCAGGGCCAGCGCCTGCGGGCAAAGTGTAGAGCTCCTCCGGCCCAGATTGCAGTCGGGGAGCGGGTAACCGGAGGGAATCCACCGCTACCATCAGACAACACAGGTGCAAGGAAGAGAGACGTCACCGTCACCTACCGGGAGTGCAGGTGCAGCCGTCTGTGGGACCGTCCTACCAGCCGTTGGTTTACCGTACAAACTGTGTCCGTGTCTCAGGCTGAGTGAGTACCACAGTGCCGCAAGGCACAGCGCTGCCCCCGCGTCCCTGCGCCCACCGGGCCCTACACTTTACATCTCTTCACTGGGCCCCGGGATCACCAACCCCTACCCACGGAGGGGCAACACAACACCTGGCTGCTCCGCATCACCATCCCCGGGACCCCCATACTGAGCAGCGGTGGTGCAATCACCACAACCGTGGGTGGCGTCACGAACTATAACAATCCCCACACCCAACAAACACCCCCTTTCACTCACGGGCGAGGAGTGTCGCTCGAGACACCCAGGGATCCGGCCCACAGCTCGAGCCACCAGGAGCAACCGCCGGACCCGAGCAGAAGGGGTGAGCGCGGTGTGCTGACACCCTCCTCCCCGCCCGCGACATATGCGCCACAGGCAACTAATTGCCCGTGATGCAAAAACGACGGGGGAGGGTACGATCGATCGTGCTATCGCACAATCGGTCGTATCGTGTAAAGCAGGCTTTAATGCATGATCTGTAACAACTCCCAACTTTTAGATTGATAGAATTGGTGGCTTAGTGTTCCAATATGCCATTCTATAGCACTATGGCGGGGGTAGGCTGCTAACACTGCCCCCCTACAACTACACCTCTGCTCAGGTGACTAGGATGCTTCTTAACAGGTAATGCCAACAGAAGATTATGCCTTTGGGACCTCTATTTTGCTATTTTCCATCATGTTATCTTTAGTTTTTTGTGGCCTTCCCAACAGGTATTGCTTCCACATTTCTACAAGTATGGCATTCTTCATTGTTGAAGTTGTGGGCCAATATTTGGATTCACCGGCCTTTCTGTATGTCCTTGATCACTGGATGCATCCGATACGATAGGTCACCTGTTCGTCCAACAATGACTGCAAAATCTCACCTTGAGCAATGCAGAATTTCTACATTCCAACTTCCTCCTATTGTGGTGGCCTTTATGACCTGGGCTTCTACAGAAGTCTTCATAATTCCTTTTTCCAGTATCCATAAATCAAGTTACCACGCACTAAAAACATTAAAGGTCAGAAAAACAAATCTATCAATACTGGAAACAGCAAAGGTCTCGGACTAGGTATTTTCGTGCCTAAGGCAGATGCAACAAGTTGCACCCCCATCACCAGAAGAAAAAGTGGCGCATGTAATGCGCTGCACATAATGTTTTCCTTGCACACACAGTCTGTATAACTCCGTTCATCACACCCAAAAAGGAATACATGCCAGACCCACAAGCTAATTGTAATGCTCGCCGGAGGATATGGTAAGGCCGCGAGCCGAAGTGGACCCACTGGACCACAGGGGGGACCTGGGCTTACCCTTTGGTAGGAGGGGCTTGGCTAGCACGCACTGCAAAGCAGACGCCAGGTGCCACTCCCAGGACAGTGACCAAGACTCTGGCATCTGACTGCCAGGGTAAGGACGGACACAGGTGCAGATAGGCAAAGTCTCTAATGTAGACATGATTCAGGACAGCTGAGGCAGATAGTATGGCCTGGACGGACAAGAACAGTCACTTATATAGACAGGGATCGCCGGGACGGCTTAGGCAGAAAGCACGGGCAGGACAGACAGGCACAGCCACTAATATTGACAGGGGCCACCGGGTTGGCTGAGGGTGATAGCACGGCCATGGCAGACAGTCAGTGGTATAGATAGTAACTATCGGAATGGCTGAGGGTCAAAGCACGACCAGGAAAAACAGGCACAGTTACTGGTATAGACACGAACCTTACAGAAGGGGTACAGAAACGTACACTAGCTAGGGAACAGACAGTGGACAAGGGGACTTGACAACTAGCTGGCTAGGGAGCAAATCTCTAACTAATTAATCATGTTGCTTAGGCACCTAATGGGAAGGTGCCTTAAGTACCCAGTGCCTTTCAGCGACCGGCTGAGAGGCACTCTCAGCAAATGGCGCTCTGGCCCTGTAAGAGAAGGGCAGTAATGCGCGCACACACACCTTAGGAGCACTCCCGAAGGACCTGTGCGGAGTGCACAGTCCCCAGGAGAGGAAAGCAGAGAACACCCACATGGTGGACCGCGTGGAAGCCACGCAGCGTGGTGAGGGCCGGCCATGGTGGTGAGTGAGTCGGTGTCCCTGCAGGAGGTAGAGAGAGCCATGCAGGGACGCTGGTGCTACACAAAAACAGATCACATCCAGAGGATTCACTGGGTATATGTAAAAATTAGGGACAGCACCATATATAATAGTAAAGAAGTACATTGGATATAATAAAGGACAACGCTGCATATAATATTAAGGGAAAACAATGTATATAATTTGTAAAATAATATAATATAAAGGAAAGACTCTTTATGTAATAAAGGCCGATTGGGAAGGAGGGAACACATCTGAGTGACCACCGAAACCCAGACATGCCTGCCATATAAGATTGAAAAAAGCAAAACTATATCTCCCAGTATGACCCTTACAAAGGTAAGGCTATACTGGGAGTTGTATTGCAACCAAGAATGTTATCACCCATCTTCACTCTTCAGACCATACATTGATCAGAGGCAGAATAAACAAGCAGATCTTTACAAGTTACACCAACTCTGGATTGCCTATGTTTCTGTTTTCCACCTGCTCCAGACCTTCATTGTGACATCTCCTGGTCACTTATTGCCTCTGCACAATTTACTGCCCCAATATATTTGGTTTCTCACAGCATGCCCCTGAAAATAATATTGTCACATATTGTCGTATATATTTCTTTTAATACTCAATTGCCACTCTTGTTACTCTTGCACAATGCACCCCCTACATAAATGATTAGCAAATATGCCCCTAAATATATGTAATTAATTATAAAATTATCAAGTGTGCCCCAGTTATACAATATATATTTTGCCATAGTGCCTCTTAACTGAATGTAAACTTAGCCACTGCCCCTGAATATAAAATTATCTACATTGCCACCTGAATATAAATTTGCCCACCTTGTTCTCTCCAAAAATTAAACTATTAAATTTGATAGTATGCCCTCCCCTCAGAGTATTATTATCCATTGGGGTGCAGCAAGAAAAGCAAAAATGGATCAGTCATCTTAAAGCTGGTGTCACACACAGCGACAACGACAACGACGTCGCTGCTACGTCACCATTTTCGGTGACGTTGCAGCGACGTCCCGTCGCTGTCGCTGTGTGTGACATCCAGCAACGACCTGGCCCCTGCTGTGAGGTCGCCGGTCGTTGCTGAATGTCCAGCTTCATTTTTTCGTCGTCACTCTCCCGCTGTGACACACACATCGCTGAAGCGAGCAGGAGCCGGCACTGGCAGCTGCGGTAAGCTGTAACCAGCGTAAACATCGGGTAACCAAGGGAAGTCCTTTCCCTGGTTACCCGATGTTTACGCTGGTTACCAGCCTCCGCTCTTGCTGCCAGCGCCGGCTCCTGCACTGTGACATGTGGCTGCAGTATGCATCGGGTAATTAACCCAATGTATACTGTAGCAAAGAGAGCAAGGAGCCAGCGCTAAGCAGTGCGCGCGGCTCCCTGCTCTCTGCACTGTGACATGTAGCTGCAGCACACATCGGGTTAATTAACCCGATGTGTACTGTACCTAGGAGAGCAAGGAGCCAGCGCTAAGCGCGGCTCCCTGCTCTCTGAACATGTAACACAGCGACGTTATGATCGCTGCTTCTGCTGTGTTTGACAGCTAAGCAGCGATCATAACAGCGACTTACAAGGTCGCTGTTACGTCACCGAAAATGGTGACGTAACAGCGACGTCGTTGTCGCTGTCGTTTAGTGTGAACCCAGCTTAAGAGTTGGTGTGAATCATTTTACAAGAACCAGTCCATTTAGCATGTCAGTGATCTGTGGCCACTGGACGGGAGTCTTGAGAGCCGCCTCCTGCCTCCCGGCATCTGCCGCTCTTCTCTTGATTAGCCACCAAGGTGTAACGTCTTTGTTGCATCGTGACACACGTGATTTCCCGCTAAGTTGGCTAATCAAAGAACCTTGGATGCCATGAGAATTGAAGTTGTTTCCAGGGCTCCCGTAGAGCTGCCAGAGATTACTGATGTGCCTAACAGGCTCGATTCGCCCCAACTCCACTCACCTTCCTTCTGTTGGTCTTGCGTGTCCCCATCTGCAGTGCTTTGGCCTCTGTTGGCCAGGGGTTTTGTTGAATGACGCAAGCGACACAAGGACTTCATCAAGCCACTTTTGTTATAAAGAAGGAACTGAGAAGCGAGGCAGGAAGCTGGTGATCACTGACACCTCTCACTGCCAATCAGTGGTGTGGGTGGCATTATACAAAGCTCAGCATTCCGAGGTCTGCTAGATCTGCAGAAGAGAAAATGTCCATCACAATCGCGGTTCCTTAGAGACACATCCATGAGATCACGGTCTCTGCCCCTACATCATGCTGCTGTCAGACTACATAGCACAAACCTGCTGACAGATTCCCTTTAAGGGCATGTAAGGGCTATGAGGAAGACTGCACTAACAAGTGCAGAGGTGAACCTGTAATATTTCAGTACAGGCCAAAAGTTTAGACACCCCTTCTCATCTCTAGAATAACTATTAAGAGGAGACTTTGTGCAGCAGGCCTTCATGGTAAAATAGCTGCTAGGAAACCACTGCTAAGGACAGGCAACAAGCAGAACAGACTTGTTTGGGCTAAAGAACACAAGGAATGGACATTAGACCAGTGGAAATCTGTGGTTTGGTCTGATGAGTCCAAATTTGAGATCTTTGGATCCAACCACCGTGTCTTTGTAGAAAAAGTGAACGGATGGACTCTACATGCCTGGTTTCCACCGTGAAGCATGGAGGAGGAGGTGTGACGGTGTGGGAGTGCTTTGCTGGGGACACTGTTGAGGATTTATTAAAAAATGAAGGCATACAGAACCAGCATGCCTACCACAGCATCTTGCAGCGGCATGCTATTCCATCCGGTTTGCGTTTAGTTGGACCATCATTTATTTTTCAATAGGACAATGACCCCAAACACACCTCCAGGCTGTGTAAGGGCTATTTGACTAAGAAGGAGTGTGATGGGTTGCTACGCCAGATGACCTGGCCTCCACAGTCACCAGACCTGAACCCAATCGAGATGGTTTGGGGTGAGCTTAACCGCAGAGTGAAGGCAAAAGGGCCAACAAGTGCTAAGCATCTCTGGGAACTCCTTCAAGACTGTTGGAAAACCATTTCCGATGACTACTTCTTGAAGCTCATCAAGAGAATGCCAAGAGTGTGCAAAGCAGTAATGAAAGCAAAAGGTGGCTACTTTGAAGAACCTAGAATATAAGACATATTGTCAGTTGTTTCACACTTTTTTGTTAAGTATTTCATTCCAAATGTGTTAATTCATAGTTTTGATGCCTTCAATGTGAATCTACAATTTTTAGAGTCATGAAAATAAAGAAAACTCTTTGAATGAGAAGGTGTGTCCAAACTTTTGATCTGTACTGTATATATTAGAAAATGTCAGTCATGTTTCCAACACATTTATTAAAGTGAAGAAACAAACCCCTTTATGTATTATTACCAGGAATGCTATTATAAATAACTATATATTGCTGAATTCAGTGTTTCTTGAGGTCTACGCTGTATTAGATTTTTCTTTCAAGTAATTACAAAACTTAGTTCACAAAGCCAATAATCTTGGAATAGTCTCAAAGCTAATTAACAATAGTACATTACATATGTCGCGGGCGGGGAGGAGGGTGTCAGCACACTACGCTCACCCCTTCTGCTCGGGTCCGGCGGCTGCTGCTCAGTGGTGGCTCGAGCGGTTGGCCGGATCCCGGGGGTTTCTCGAGCGGCACTCCTCGCCCGTGAGTGAAAGGGGGTTGTTGGGTGTGGGGATGATTATTGTCCGTGACGCCACCCACGGTTGTGGTGACTTCACCACCGCTGCTCTATACGGGGCTCCCGGGGATGGTGATGCGGAGCAGCCAGGTGTTGTATTGCCCCTCCGTGGGTAGGGGTTGGTGATCCCGGGGCCCGGTGATGGTGAGGGAGGTGCAGGGCCTGGTGGGCGCAGGGACGCGGGGGCAGCACTGTGCCTTGCGGCACTGTGGTACTCACTCAGCCTGAGACGTGGACACAGTTTGTACGGTAAACCAAACGGCTGGATAGACGGTCCCACGGACGGCTGCACTTGCTCTCCCGGTAGGTGACGGTGATGTCCCTCTTCCTTGCACCTTGGTGTACTTGATGGTTGCGATGGGTCCCCACCGGTAACCCGCTCCCCGGCTTCAAGCTGGACCGGGGGAGCTCTACTCTTTGCCCGCAGGCGCTGGCCCTAAGAAACTGGTGCCTTGGCGGTGGTGGTGTCTCTTCTATACTGGCTGGGCTGTTGCCTTCAATCGGGACTTGGTTGTTGGGGGATCTACGTCCCCTTCACTGACGGATTTGGCAAATTTGGCGACTCCTAGCCTTGCCGGGGTCCGAGAGGCCCCTGCCCTGGTGCTGACTGTCCTTCGGAACACTGCTCCAGACCGCCGGGCACACAGCCAACGGGGTCCTTCCAGGAACTTCCAAACGGTCCCCCTCCAGACAGTCACCGCCGTCGCTGACCTTGCTGACCTGGTCCTACACAAAGCTGGACCCTTCAGGCTTTCTTTCTTTACTGTCACCTCACTTGCTTTCCTCCTTTACCACTTTTCTACTTTCACTACTCGTTTACTCCTTCACTTAGCTCCTCACTCAAGCTCCTCCTGAGCTAAACTGCCTGGTTCTTCCCGCCTCCAGAGCTGTGAACTCCTCGGTGGGCGGAGCCAACCGCCTGGCCCACCCCCTGGTGTGAATCATCAGCCTCTGGAGGAAGGCAACAAGGATTTTTGGTTAGCTTAGATGTGCCTACCTGGGATGTAGGGTGTGGTGGTGTGTGACCTGTGTCCCCTGGCTTGCCCAGGGCGACACACATATCCCTATAAAACATTTCTTTATTAATTCAATTAAAATCGCCCGGGTAGACAGATAAGTACCAAAAGTAAGGGGGACACAATGTGAAGTGAGGTAGCCGTAAACCTTCTGAGGCTTGGGCAGTAGGGTAAGTGCCAATTGATATTGGATTAACATTTCCATACAACAGGGACTTAATAGGGAAATGATTATCCAATATTAATTGGCACTTACCCTACTGCCCCAGCCTCAGAAGGTTTACGGCTACCTCACTTCACATTGTGTCCCCCTTATTTTTGGTGCTTATCTGTCTACCCGGGCGATTTTAATTGAATTAATAAAAAAATATTTTATAGGGATATGTAATGTACTATTAATTAATTACAAAACTTGCAGTACCATTTTTCACCACTGTGGATGGTGAACACTTTTCATAGAATCTAATGCAACAGCGCCCCTTCCCTTCAGCAAACTTTGTGTCCTGCTAATGGGCATAGCTTTGCATTAAGTTATTACTCCTCCAATGCATCTAAAATGAAAATAATTGAAAAGACTTTGCAATTAGTCCTGAATCATGTAAATTTCCTGATTCAAATGGAGAAACATTTGTCTCTGATTGATGTTTTTGGGTTTTGTTTATAAAACGTTTTTGGATTATAAATAGTAATCAATCAGAATTAAGGGTACTTTACATGCTGCGACATCGCTAGCGATCTCGTTAGTGATGTGAAATTCTAGATCGCAAGTGCGATCTTTCGGGGCGCACATAGGTCATTTTACGCATGTGCGATCTCAAAAGATCGCACGTGCGGTCTAGAATTTCATATCGCTAACGAGATCGCTAGCGATGTCGCAGTGTTTAAAGTAGCCTTTAGAGATGAGCGAATACTAAATATTTGAGATCGGATTATGATATAACAGTACTATTCCAGTATTCATCAGAAATAACAAATCTAATGCAAATCAATGGGGAACCTGAGCATTCTTCTGGGAAATCTTCAAGAAAAATGCTAGGGTTCCCCATTGACTTGCATTAAGTGGGCTTTACACGCTACAATATATCTTACGATGTGTTGGCGGGGTCACGTCATAAGTGACGGACATTCGGCATCGTAAGTTATATTGTAGCGTGTGACAGGTACGTGCGATTGCGCTTGAATGTTTAAACGTTCATCGCATGCACGTCGTTCAATTGCTAAAAATTGAACGTGAGGTTGTTGAATGTTCCCGAGGTAGCATACATCGCTGTGTGTGACACCCCGGGAACGATGAACAGATCTTACCTGCGTCCTGCGGTTCCCGCCGGCAATCTGGAAGGAAGGAGGTGGGCGGGATGTTTACGTCCCTCTCATCTCCGCCCCTCCACTTCTATTGGCCGGCTGCCACGTGACGTCGATGTGACGCCGAACGTCCCTCCCACTCCAGGAAGTGGATGTTCGCCGCCCACATCGAGGTCATATCGAAGGGTAAGTATGTGTGACAGCTTTTAATCGATTGTGCGACACGTTCAACAAATTGAACGTGGCGCACATACGATGGGGGCGGTTACGATCGCATACGATATCGTATGCTTAATCGAAACGTGTAAAGCAGGCTTTAGATTCGTTATTCTTGATGAATACCGGAATAGTACTAGGTATTTAGATATCATAATCCCAACCCGAATATTTCACTATTCGCCCATCTCTAATCAGAATCTATTACCGAACTGTCATTCATTGCAATCACTATTTGTTCTACCTTACAATCAGACTCTTTTCATCATATAGTAAATTCCATGCCCCTCTGAAGTAATATTGATTCTGCGTTTTATGTGAATTCTAATTACAGGTTATCAGAAGAAAGACATCCGTCATTACAGAAACTCTTAATTTTATGACATTAATTATGGTAGACATTGTTAGAGGAGCCAAGAAATCTCATCACGACTTATCTAATCACCACTGCATACTTTTCTGCTGAAGTTAGTGGTTTAGCTTCATAAATCTCTATCAGGGACTGGCTGTTGTTATAAGGAGTAGCCAAACAATTTGCCTTCCATGGCCACCAAACGAATGGCCACCAGGTACTACATGAATGGACCTGGTAGTTCTCACTGTCAGAGTGCGGTGCTGATCTGAGGACCACTGTCTAGAGTGACTAGTTGCTTTTCAAAGAAGATTATTTCTTTATATATTATTTGCAGGTAGGGGTCCGAATCCTCACTAATCACGAGAAGAGCGCTCTGAGACCTGAATGGAGTGATGGGTGATCATGTGCATCACAGCTCCATTAATTGTTTTTGGGACTGGCAGAGATAGTCTTATAGAGAATGAATGAAGTGGTGGTACTCATGCCTGACCACCGCTCCATTTAGACAGGATTCTACTTCTTAAGGGGGCTTTACACGCAACGACATCGCTAACGAGATGTCGTTGGGGTCACGGAATTCGTGACGCACATCCGGCCTCGTTAGCGACGTCGTTGCGTGTGAAACACATGAACGAGCGCTAACAATCAACATTACTCACCTAATCATTGATTGTTGACATGTCATTCTAATCCCAAATATCGTTGCTGGTGCAGGACACAGGTTGTTCATCATTCTTGAGGCAGCACACATCGCTACGTGTGACACCCCAGGAACGAGGAACAACACCGTACCTGCGTCCTCCAGCAACGAGGTGGGCATCACTTTCTTTCGGCTGCTCTCCGCTCCTTCGCTTCTATTGGACGGCTGCCGTGTCACGTCACTGTGACGCCGCACGAACCACCCCCTTAGAAAGGAGGCGGTTCGCCGGCCACAGCGACGTCGCTTGGCAGGTGACGGGTCCAAGCGATGTTGTGCACCACGGGCAGCGATTTGTCCGTGACGCACAACCGACGAGGGCGGGTGCTTTCACCAGCAACATCGCTAGCCATTAGGGGTCCCAGCGGTTGGATTGATCAGCAAGTTATTTCCTATCTGCAACTTTTAAGATGGGAATAACCATTTCAAGCGTCAATGACCTGAGACAGACACTATGTTACCTCCTCATCCACATATACCAGTCTCAGATGTTTTTTGGGGGGGATGAAGAAACTTGGCACTCAAGATCAATGTGAATCTATGTGCCACATAGGCAGCGGTGGACACCGCGTCATACCCAGCTACTCTGCTTGCCATGTTACTATAGATTCTGAGGACCCTCTGCACGCACTCTGATGAAGCTCTTTTGACCAAAACATCTGTGTATGTGCTGGTCCCACAAGTTCTTCACAATAAGAAACACTATTCACATTGATCTTGAGTGGCAAGTTTCTACATCTGCTTGAGACGGTTTTGGACCCTAGAAGTGCCGTGTGTATCAATTCACTCAGATGTTTTTTGTTTCAGCATTATATATAGTCATAGTCAGATGTCAGAGTCTTTTATTTCCCTTTCTGCTCAGTGGAACGTTATGTTTCATTAGTATTAATGTCTGAGCTCATGACTGATATGATCTTGGTTGATTTCCAATATGTATTTGGAGTCAGCGTCATGGTCCCAATCTAAATGTCCTTTTTTGACCTGCCATCTTGATTATTGGGTTTCTTTTGTTCTTTGAAGAATAAGGACTATCAATTTGAAAAGGTTGCCCATTATGGCTAAGCACAATTCTATTACTTGTATCTAATTTTAGCACTTGTCAATTGTGTTTTCAGAGCTCGAGAAATCAACCGTCATAGAAAATGGAGAAATACGAATCAATGGAAAAGGGAAGAAAATTAGAAAACCTCGCACAATATATTCCAGTTTACAACTACAGGCATTGAATCAGAGGTTCCAACAAACTCAGTATTTGGCGCTACCAGAGAGGGCAGAGCTGGCGGCACAGCTTGGCCTAACACAGACACAGGTGAGCAACAAAGGCCTCTTGGTAAAATATAATGGTGTTTATTAAAAATGAAGGATCCAGTGGTTCAAAGATTTAGAGCAGGTGACAGGGCTGTAGTAGTGTTGGACTGGGGTCTTTGGACCCACCAGTGGAGAATCATGATTCGGAGAATTAGAGCAGGTGACAGGGCTGTAGTAGTGTGTGAATGGGGTCCTTGGACCCACCAGTGGAGATGATTCTGAAGCCCACTGCATCTGTAAAGAACATTTCGTGTCCAGTTTTAGTTGCATTGCAATCTTTGTTTTGTACACAGGAAATAGCCCTATGGTTATCAGTTATTTGTTAATCAGCTCAGTAGTAAGTGATTTTCTCCAAAGTTGCAGCCATAGGTAGCCATTTTGAAAATGAGCCCTTCTCATATATCTTCAGAAGCTCGGTCTGGTCTTACATCTATAATTGAACGGTCACACACGGACATCTATCACCCAATGAAGAAGCTCCAAATGTCTTGTGTCAAGTGATGTTGATGTGTGTTCTTTTTACTATAGGTGAAAATATGGTTTCAGAATAAGAGATCCAAGTACAAGAAGATCATAAAACAAGGTTCTAGTATTCAGGATGGAGACCAAGCACTCACCTCATCTTCACTTTCGCCTTCTTCTCCGAATGCTCCTACCAGTTGGGACTTTTCTTCAACTCCAAAGACTACCCCAATTTCTTCCAATTACTTGAATAATTATAACCCCTGGTATCAGGCTCCAGATACTTTTTCAAGACCCCCAATGATGTAATGGGACCCAATGGAGATCTGTAATAGGGTCTTACTGTCATGCCAGATGATACCAGACAACATGGCTCATACGAAGGAAGGGGATGTGACGAGATATCCTTAACGTACTCTCTTCTATAATAATGACTGCTGTGTACCCATTCATTGTCTGGAGAAAGAACTAAAATGCCTTAATACACATGCGATGTGAGACAAGTAGATGAATCAATGTTAAATTAACATTTATTAACTCTTTGATATACAGCAAATATATCAAGAGGTACCTATGTGGTACTCTCGAGCACCTAATGAGAGGACGCCCTTAGTAAGTTCGCCATTTTTAATGGTTGATGAGAACCTACAAAGGATATGGACTCCTTAAATAATGCAAAGTTAGTTAAAAAGTGAAAATGGATCCTGAAAATGGGTGAGGGACAGCTGGATCTTTTGTCCCAGTTGCTAAGGAGTCTGATAGTTTCAAGCATAACCGGAATGGGCCCAATTTGTATCTTCCAACCAAGGCAATAAACACTGGCACAGCCTACCAGACCTATTTATTTATGCTACACATAAAGTGTTGGGAAAGAAATGACAGTAGCAAAAATAAGTACAGTTAGCATAAAGAATCTATGATTGTGATCCAATATAGGAAAGATGAAAGCGGCACTCACCACCAGAGCTTAACGTCTTTATCTCTCCAAGAAGAATATTAAAATTTTGCAGGAAAGCGTAAGCACAAGAAAGAGCACAAAGTGTCTGCGGCCAGTTTGAGTCTGGCTACATTTGATCCTATTAGCCTTTTAATCTTATTCTTGGATAAATAAGGACGATAATAGGTTTGGGTGGTGAGTGCCACTTTCATTTTTCTATTCTAGATTACCCTATTTCATATCTCTCCTATGAAGTTCAGGCCCGTCCTCCCTGTACACTACTAATTATATTACCGAGATATCTGAACACATGAACATTGCCTTGGTAAAGAATTTCATTTCTTCGTTCCATTACATACTCTAAGGGTTAAGAAAGATGAGCGACAGTTCTTGTGTACAAATATCAGCACAGAGATAGCTATATAAGCAATACTCAGTCCTTGGTGACTTGCTACGTTGATATAAATGATAAATTAAAATTTCCATCTTCACTGTGACAGGTGGGACTTCAATATGGGCAAAACATGCAGCCAAGCTTAAAGGGAACCAGACAGCTGATTCATGCTGCCTGAACCACGGTCAGCATGAATCTGAGTCCAGGTATATTTTACTTTAATATACTGTGACATTTCTTAGAGAATATAACTTTAAAAGGTGGCCGGGGATCATGCTGATAGGGTGACTTCTTCAAGAGGCCAGTCCACAGGGGCTTCACCCCGCCCTTATCTTCTAGATTGACAGGTCTTTCCCTATATACACACTTAAGGGTGCTTTACATGCTGCAACATTGCTAACGATATATCATCGGGGTCACATCATTAGTGACACACATCCGGCGCCGTTAGCGACATCGCAGTGTGTGACACCAAGGAGCGACGATCAACGAGCGCAAAAACGTGAAAAATCGTTGCTCGTTGACACATCGCTCCATTTCCAAATATCGTTGCTGCTGCAGGTACGATGTTGTTCGTCGTTCCTGCGGCAGCACGCATCGCTACGTGTGACACCGCAGGAACAACGAACATCTCCTTACCTGCATCCACCGGCAATGAGGAAGGAAGGAGGTGGGCGGCATGTTCCGGCCGCTCATCTCCGCCCCTCCTCTGCTATTGGACACCTGCCGTGTGACGTCGCTGTGACGTCGCACGAACCGCCCCCTTAGTAAGGAGGCGGATTGCCAGTCAGAGCGACGTCGCAGGGAAGGTAAGTCCGTGTGACGGGTGTTAGCGATGTTGTGCGCCACGGGCAGCAATTTGCCCGTAACGCACAACCGACGGGGGCAGGTATGCTCGCTAGCGATATCGGTATCAACATCGCAACATGTAAAGTACCCTTTAAAGAGAGACCTTTCACTCGAGGGGAGCAGGGTCATGCGGAAATTACTTGGCTGATCTCTGATTCATGTTAATAGCATGAATCAGCTGTCAGATTCCCTTCAATGTGAATGTTCACCCTTGAACACCATTTTATTTTCTTCATCTCTATACATCTAAAGTATATTTCTGATTAATTTTCTTCTATATCTTCATTGATGTTGGTTCTACATTTATCTGACATTGAATCCAGAATAATCTTTATTCACTATGTTAGATTGTGTTTACATGTCCTGTAATCATACATTAGAACGGATCCTGCAGAGATTGGTTGGTTAAATGATTTCTGCCGGATCCCTTTTTTGTTAACATAGGAGTCCATGGAGAACGGATCCGTTAACGGATTGCTATGTATCTTCCATTTGAAACAGATCCTGTAAGAAAAAAACAGATCCGTTACAATTGTAAGGAACACAGATGACTAAATAGCAATCCGTTAACAGATCCGTTCTCCATAGACTCCAATGTTAAAAAAACGGATCCAGCAGACATAAATTATTTAAAAACGGACAAAATGGTGTGTTTTTCCCAACGGATCTCTGCAGGATCCGTTTTAACGGATGATTGCTGGACATGTGAACTTGGCCTTAAAGGGATTCTGTCCCCAAGATTTTTGTTACCTCTGAGGGCTACATAATATAGAGACTGAGACCCTGATTCCAGTGATATATCGCTTAGTTTACTGGGTGCAACAGATGTGATACAATCCTGCCACACCATTGATTAGCAGCTCTCTATTTACATTGTATATTGACAGTGAACTGCTAATCAGTGTTGAGGGTGGAGTTGGACCAGGAGGCACACAGGAGCTAGTCAAATCAGTGATATTCTCATGGTGATAAAACACTCATTGTATTGGAAAAAACAGCACACAGGCTAATAAGTGATATATACCTGAAATCAGAGTCAGCCTCTATCTCATGCTCCCTCAGATTACATAGAAAAAACTTGCTGACAGATTCCCTTTGGGAAAAAAAAACTGGGACTGCCTTTATCTACCACTAGAGGGAGCACAGGATCTCACTGTATACTGCCCATACATTAACCTCATAACAACCTAGCACCATACTTGTATGAGACTCAGTTGTAGGCTGCTATTCAACTGCATTGTAAATGTATGTTGCAGGATTGAAGATCCCGAAATTTAGAAGGAGCAGATTGGAGAGTTGGCTGTAGGAGGCAGGTGGGGACTCAGGAGAAAAGAGAAGTGGACTGCTTTATTCTAACCACTTTCTCCATAGCCTTACAGCATATATATATATATATATATATATATATATACAGTTAGGTCCAGAAATATTTGGACAGTGACACAATTTTCGCGAGTTGGGCTCTGCATGCCACCACATTGGATTTGAAATGAAACCTCTACAACAGAATTCAAGTGCAGATTGTAACGTTTAATTTGAAGGTTTGAACAAAAATATCTGATAGAAATTGTAGGAATTGTACACATTTCTTTACAAACACTCCACATTTTAGGAGATCAAAAGTAATTGGACAAATAAACCAAACCCAAACAAAATATTTTTATTTTCAATATTTTGTTGCGAATCCTTTGGAGGCAATCACTGCCTTAAGTCTGGAACCCATGGACATCACCAAACGCTGGGTTTCCTCCTTCTTAATGCTTTGCCAGGCCTTTACAGCCGCAGCCTTCAGGTCTTGCTTGTTTGTGGGTCTTTCCGTCTTAAGTCTGGATTTGAGCAAGTGAAATGCATGCTCAATTGGGTTAAGATCTGGTGATTGACTTGGCCATTGCAGAATGTTCCACTTTTTTGCACTCATGAACTCCTGGGTAGCTTTGGCTGTATGCTTGGGGTCATTGTCCATCTGTACTATGAAGCGCCGTCTGATCAACTTTGCGGCATTTGGCTGAATCTGGGCTGAAAGTATATCCCGGTACACTTCAGAATTCATCCGGCTACTCTTGTCTGCTGTTATGTCATCAATAAACACAAGTGACCCAGTGCCATTGAAAGCCATGCATGCCCATGCCATCACGTTGCCTCCACCATGTTTTACAGAGGATGTGGTGTGCCTTGGATCATGTGCCGTTCCCTTTCTTCTCCAAACTTTTTTCTTCCCATCATTCTGGTACAGGTTGATCTTTGTCTCATCTGTCCATAGAATACTTTTCCAGAACTGAGCTGGCTTCATGAGGTGTTTTTCAGCAAATTTAACTCTGGCCTGTCTATTTTTGGAATTGACGAATGGTTTGCATCTAGATGTGAACCCTTTGTATTTACTTTCATGGAGTCTTCTCTTTACTGTTGACTTAGAGACAGATACACCTACTTCATTGAGAGTGTTCTGGACTTCAGTTGATGTTGTGAACGGGTTCTTCTTCACCAAAGAAAGTATGCGGTGATCATCCACCACTGTTGTCATCCGTGGACGCCCAGGCCTTTTTGAGTTCCCAAGCTCACCAGTCAATTCCTTTTTTCTCAGAATGTACCCGACTGTTGATTTTGCTACTCCAAGCATGTCTGCTATCTCACTGATGGATTTTTTCTTTTTTTTCAGCCTCAGGATGTTCTGCTTCACCTCAATTGAGAGTTCCTTAGACCGCATGTTGTCTGGTCACAGCAACAGCTTCCAAATGCAAAACCACACACCTGTAATCAACCCCAGACCTTTTAACTACTTCATTGATTACAGGTTAACGAGGGAGATGCCTTCAGAGTTAATTGCAGCCCTTAGAGTCCCTTGTCCAATTACTTTTGGTCCCTTGAAAAAGAGGAGGCTATGCATTACAGAGCTATGATTCCTAAACCCTTTCTCCGATTTGGATGTGAAAACTCTCATATTGCAGCTGGGAGTGTGCACTTTCAGCCCATATTATATATATAATTGTATTTCTGAACATGTTTTTGTAAACAGCTAAAATAACAAAACTTGTGTCACTGTCCAAATATTTCTGGACCTAACTGTATATATATATGTATGTAGAGTATAGTCCTCAAAGAACTCCATGTAGAGAAATAAGGCACGCTTTCCATTACAGCTGGCAATCATATGATGGCCGAGCTCCTCCCGTCATATCAGAGCAGACTGATGCCAGGACTATGGACTCTGGTGCCCTTAAAGATGAAAACTGCAAAACAAAAAAAAAATATGTAAAGACTAAATTTCCCCCAAAAATCTGTTATGACCTCATGGGAAACCTATTATGTTAAAAAGTATAGATATACAAAAATATGTAGAAAATGTAAAGCATTTCATACTATTTCTGCATTCCAGATGGCTCCTTTGTGACCATGTTTATCTGCTTTCGTTTTCATATCTGAGATGTGATCAGTCCTGGGTGGTTTCCACCCCTTAGGTATGTAAAGCCACTAGGGATCTTATATACAGAGGCCGGCATGCAAACAGCACGTGCATATAAAATATAGACTGCTCATGTGATGTCCAAGATTCAATATTAGGTGGTAGCAACAAAGGGTTGACCAGGACTTTTAGATTGATAGTCCATCCTTAGTAGAGGTCTAAAATATATCATTCGCGGTCCGACACTCAGCACCCTATGCTGATCAAATGTTCCTGGCGGTGCAAATAGGGGGTATATGTGCAGTACCCGCCCATGGGCACTATACAGTTAGCGGAGCTGTGTAGTTTCACCACTGAGCACATCTGGCCACCTGGAACTGTTGATAAATGGAGATGGCGGGTTGTGCAACCCCAACAGTTTTTGATGGCCTATCCTAAAGCGGGCTTTACACGCTGCGACATCGCTACTGATATATCGTCGGGGTCACATCGGTAGTGACGCACATCCGGTGCCGGTAGCGACATCGCTGTGTGTAACACCGCTGGAACGACAAACATCTCCTTACCTGCCTCCACCGGAAAAGGAGGAAGGAAGGAGGTGGGCGGGAGGTTCCGGCCGCTCATCTCCTCCCCTCCTTTTCTATTGGGCGGCGGTTCAGTGACGCCACTGTGACGCTGAATGAACCGCTCCCCTTAGAAAGGAGGCGGATCACCGGTCACAGCGACGTCGCAGGGCAGGTATGTGCGTGTGACGCTGCCGTAGCGATAATGTTCGCTACGGCAGCGATCAACACATATCGGCCGTATGACGGGGGCGGGTGCTATCGCGCTTGGCATCGCTAGCATCGGCTAGCGCTGTCGCAGCATGTAAAACCTGCTTTAGGATAGGCCATCAATGTTGCTCAGAACTCGCTGCTGAAGGCACAACGTCCACACAAAAAACTCCCTGATGTTAAAAAGGAAATTCAGTTTTTAGAAAGTCTATGCAGTAGAGGAATCTACTGTAATGCAATCAATATATAATTTGTTTAACTTTATAAAAAAAATAAGAAGGTTTTAAAGACATACTGGAGATATCCTGGTAATCCACCAGAAAATCCACATTAACATTCCGTTGCCGATATGAGGTCTAGGAGATATGTCCGTCAGTCACCAACCCTATAATTATGTAATGAACAGGGATAATCGATAGATGTGCAAATATATAGTGCGTCTAAAATGGTAGCATATTGATGGCAATTTATGTTCTGCCTACATTCACAGTAATGAACTCAAAGTTAGTCATTGAGGCAGAATGCAATAGCGTCCTCCAATATATCTAGGCAATAAGCACCATTAGAGTGCTCCTAGTTTCTAGATCCACTCCTTCAGTTGAAAGATATGAAAAAAAAACAATTGTAGCTAAACTAAGCTTTTTTGGTAGTTTACAATTGCTTAACCCATGGAAAATTGTTTATATGGAACAAATGATCCATGAAGTGGCAGGATGAGTTATACACTTTCCACCTCTTGCCTAAAATAGGGTCAGGTGGTACCAGCTGTTGTAACCGCAAGGCACAGGACAGCTTAATGTCCTAAAGGGCACTTTACACGCTGCGATATCGCTATCAAGATTGCTAGCGGGCGTACCCGCCCCCGTCGGTTGTGCGTCATGGGCAAATCGCTGCACGTGGCGCATAACATCGCTTACACCCGTCACACGGGACTTACCTGCCTAGCGACGTCGTTCTGGCCGGCAAACCGCCTCCTTTCTAAGGGGGCGGTTCGTTCGGCGTCACGGCGACGTCACTAAGCGGCCACCCAATAAAAGCGGAGGGGCGGAGATGAGCGGCCGTAACATCCCGCCCACCTCCTTCCTTCCTCATTGTGGGCGGCCGCAGGTAAGGTGAGGTTCCTCGTTCCTGTGGTGTCATACCTAGCGATGTGTGCTGCCGCAGGAACGACGAACAACCAGCGTCTCGCCACAGCAACGATTTTATGAAAATGAACGGCGTGTCAACGATCAACGATAAGGTGAGTATTTTTGATCGTTAACAGTCGTTCGGAGCTGTTACACACAACGACGTCACTAACGACGCCGGATGTGCGTCACGGAATCCGTGACCCCGGCGATATATCGTTAGATACGTCGTTGCGTGTAACGGGGCCTTTAGTCTTATGGCACCTGCCTTTCCTAAATGTATCACCAAAAATTATGACTTGCTTCATGGAAATTCACCATGTTTGTTGGGTGGCAAATTACATTCCTCTAGTGTCCATGAAAATTGTTATGCTGCCTTTCAGATGATGTCTAGGAAGATAAGGATTGGGCATGTTGAATTTTTGGGTCTGATCCTTGTATTGTTTTGGGAGGATCATTATCTACCAGAGACGTCCAGCAAGTGGGTTACTCCATTCTTTTAATGAAAACTTGACCAAACCGAGCATTCATGTGCATGGGAAGGAGTTGGGAGAAGAAGCTCTAGAGATCGGCCTACAGCTATCCAAATCCTTGTGTACTTTCCTCCTTTCTTTGGTCTCATATTTATTTTGTCACTGCTCCTTTCATTTTCCAACACAGGTGTAAATGGTGGTGAGCGCCACAGAAGTTGCCAGTCTCAGACTCAAGAAATTTGGGTAGTTGGTACACAAAAGCTAAATCAGAAAAACAGATTAGTAGGATATTTGTACAATGTTTGTGAAAAATTGATAATTCTCTTGTACTGATGAGTCGCGATGTCAGACCCTGGGCCCACTATAGAAGGCTCTGCAAGGCCGATATTCTAGTAAATAAAATCATTTTTATTGATCTTGGATATTAACATGGTGAGTGGTAAATTTTGTAGCGGTCTAAGCAGTGAGAAGGTTTATTATATGTTCCCTGGTGGACTAAAAAACAGATAGGGTCAATGGTGAATTTAGGTTGTTTATGGGGATCTTATCCAACCTTGATCCTTTGGTCCAACTATGGTAATATAAACGTATTAAGGGTATTTTTATGAATTCTGTTCCATGATTGTCTGGTATTCCATATTACTGTCAATAGGCACCACCACTTGTTCCTTGGGCATTCACCACCTTGTAAGATAAATACCTGTATACTTCTTGACTGGTCAGCATTTTAAAAGCTCGGACTTAAGTCTTCTCCTATTCTTCATTGTACTTTGTGACTACCATTTGTCCATGAGCCACTTCTGGAAATGTGCTCAGTAATTTTATGAGGGGCCTAATGATTTTAGCTAACAGTATTGTAGACTTAACACACCAAGAGATCAGTCACTAATGATAATGTATATTTTGAGTTTATTTCCTGTCTGCTTTCTTAAAATTTAGCAAGTCAAACACTAAACTGTTCTCTTAAAGGAAATCTGTCACCAGGTTTTTGCCACATAATATGAGAGCAGCTTGATGTAAGGGCAGAGACCCTGATTCCAGCAATGTGTGAGATTTTGGGCTGCTTAGTGTATCTTTAATATTGCTTTATCAACAGGAGATTATCATGAGAGGGCTAGTAAACTTGCTGCAGATAGTCCAGCATATTCGTGAGCTCTGCATAAGCTCACCCTCAGCAGTGATTTGCAGCTTTCTGTTTACAGCATACATGGGCAGAAAACTGCCAATCAGTGGTGTGAGTGGGATTATACAGAGCTCATCATTCAGAGAACTGGATGAACTGCAGCAGATAAAATAGTGATTGTATCGAAATAACAGCAAGTAGCTCAGTAAGTGATACATCACTTGAATCAGGGTCTCAGCTGCTACATCATGTTGCTCTCAAACTACAATGGAAAAACCAGCTGACCAGTTCCCATTAAAGGGAATTTGTGAGCAGATTTTTGTTATGTAATCTGAAAGCTGCATGATGTAGGGCTTGATTCTAGTGACATGTCACTTACTAGGCTTTGTACAGGACTAGGTGTCTCATGCCTCCTAGTCCACTGCTCTGTGTAACCTTGCCTCAACTACTAATTAGCAGCTTTCTGCCTATGCACAGTGTAAGGAGAAAGCTAACTATCAGTGGTGTAGGCGGGTTGATAAATAGCTGAGCATTCTGAGCTCTGGTAGATCTGCAGCAGAGAAAACAGTGATTGCATGAAAATGATAGCATACAGATCAGAATGTGACAGATCACTGAAATCAGGATTTCTGCACCTAAATAATGCTGCTCTCAGATTACATAGAAAATACTTAGTGATTGATTCCCTTTAAAAAAAAAAAAGGCCCAAAGTCTTGTCTCGTAGTCTCAACTTTAAGTAAGATAAGCCACCAATATCTGAAATCCCCAATATTATCACTTTCCTCCTGCTCCTCCTTATCATGACCATGAAATGTTTACAGATCTTTTCAGGGATATTTGATGGCCTCAGAAATTTGTGCTTGTCTTTTTGAAATTATTCTTTTTTATTATAATTATTAATGAACCAATTTATGATGGTTACAATGTCAAAATATTTTATTTATAAAGAGATGTTAATAATGTATGAATCGTATCAGCAAAATTTGCTATTCTTTACGAAGATCCATTCCTGAGGGTTTTTTTATATATATATATATATATAAATTGTTTGCCCTACTATTTTATTGCATTTTTCCATTACTTTGCATGGAATGACTTACGGGTTAATAAAATTTGTTATTAAATAACTGTTTCATGATCTTAAATGAGTTTCAGTGTCTTTCTGTTACCACATGAAGGGTACATACTTTTATTGTAAATGCTTTGATGCTTTTTTTCCTAGATTATATCATTATGGACTTGTCCACATGACGTTGGGACCCTTCTTGAGTAAAATACTGCTATAGACCTTTGTGGGCCATGGAGTACTTGCCAACAGTCTAGTTTTTTTTTTTTTTGCTCAATGATGCAGTGAACAAGACTAAAGGGGGCTTTACACGCTGCAACATCGCTAGCGATTGCTAGTGATGTTGCGAGCGATAGCACCCGCCCCAGTCGTTGGTGCGCTATGTGGTGATCGCTGCCGTAGCGAATATTATCGCTACGGTAGCATCACACGCATATACCTGTTCAGCGACGTCGCTGGAGACACCGAACAATCCCTCCTTCAAGGGGGAGGTGCGTTCGGCGTCAGGGCGACGTCACTAAGCAGCCGTCCAATAGCAGAGGAGGGGCGGAGATGAGCGGCCGGAACATGGCGCCCACCTCCTTCCTTCCTCATTGCAGGTGGACGCAGGTAAGGAGATGTTCGTAGTTCCTGCGGTGTCACACACAGCGATGTGTGCTGCAGCAGGAACGAAGAACAACCAGCGGCATGCCCCACCAACGATATTATGAAAAGGAGCGACGTGTCAACGATCAACGATTTTAGACGTTTTTGCAATCGTTGATCGTCGCTCCTTGGTGTAACACGCTGCGATGTCGCTAACGACGCAACCCGGATGTGCGTCACTAACGACGTGACCCCGACGATATATCGTTAGCGATGCCGCAGTGTGTAAAGCACCCTTTAGGCAGGGTTGGGTTTATGCAAACCAATCTTTCTAGTGGGTAGTACTGAGATTTTACCATAAAATTAGATTAAAATGCTAGTAAGTTAATATTCTGAAATTCGATACCTGAGTTGGTATTTTTTGGCTTTTTTTTTCTAAAGTGCCATATAGTTACTTTTGTGGTCCAACTGAGTCCCATTTTGAGAAGACAACATCAAGTAAAATGATGGGATGTATGACACAAAGACTCACGTCTTGCTGAACTTATATCTGTCAAGCTACCATTAGGCTCCTGAGTGTGGTTAGACAGAAGCCCACTAGAAGTCGCTAACACAAGAGGAGGGATAGTGGATCAGTCAGGGTCTAAGCCGGGATGTCACATCTGTACCAATGAAAAAACTATCCAAAGTCAAAGAACAGAGCAAGTCGGAGAGGAAGTAAGCACAGGGAAGGTCGTGGGGAACACAGGACAGGACAGGAGACCAGAGGACAGGGAGGTATGGAGGAAAAGTGAGGTAGGAGGGATGAAGGTACGGACGGGCAGTTGGAACGGAGATCAGGACAGGCCGGGAAAACGTAGGTCAGGTCAGGTCGGGGGGATGGAGGTCAGGTCAGGTCGGGCAGGAGGGACGGAGGTCAGGAGAAACTGTACCGGGTAAAAGGACAAGAAACAGAGAACTTCTCACAAGAACGGAGCACACAGCAGAGTCAGAAATATCACAGGTGGCGTCCCGGAGGCAGCAGCACCAAGATATGGTGGCGTGACCCCCGGAACAAGGCCAGAATGAACAGGCCCCTCCCAAGAGACCTAGAGGCAGGATAGATGCACCGGCTCAGAAACGGCAGAGCCATCCATGAATCATGACAATATCCTTGTGTCTTGCTCCACCTCACAGGCCCTATACTTTGCCAAGGGTGTTCTTTATACGTCCACACAGTCTCATTTCGCAAGTAAGGTTGGGATCAGATCGCCATATTTCATTGTCCATATACAGACCTCAATCATAGGATTTAAACTTATAGGCACCTAGATTTGATGACATCTTCAAGACCATCGCACAACCCCTTCCTAATTCCTTTACTTCTTTTTTTGGATAAGATAACCCGGTATGTTGCCTATTCAGATACGATGTAGACAGTGTCAGACTGGGGCGACAGGGGCCCACCAGTAACACTGACTCTGGTGACCCACTGATTAAGTACATTCACAAATTTACCTATGCTTCTATATAATAATATACTGGTTAGTTTGTAAAATAAATGATGAGATGCTTCCTTATCTCTACTTAGGGAAACAAGTGCATTGTGCTAACTACTGATTATGTTGATGAACTTCTGCAAAGTGGCCCATCGGAGGATTCTCCGGTTCTCCTGTGGGCCAGTCCGAGCCTGGGTATAGATAATGGTTTAGGGCCTTGGAAAGAAATATACGAGAGATGTCAACATCATAATCTAGATTAGTCATGACATACTGTATTATACCAAAATCTGGTAGAGGAACATATTTTCTCTCAAGTTAACGTAACTGTGAAAATTTACTGTGACAATAAATGACTGTCGGGTAATTATTGGGGTGATAAATGTCGGTGAACTAGACAGAGTTATCAGGCTGCGAGACACAAGATCTGAGAATAACAATGTGAGTCGTCCTCTAAGATGTCAACACATGAAAAGCTTCTCATCAGCAGTAACAGCAGAGAGATGAGTGGAGTCTTGTCTCACATCTGGAGGTGGAATGTCTGACAGTGAACAGCTCTTATCTCTCATAAACTAAGTGCACACAACCAGGTGTGGGGTTTCTTTCCTTGTCTTAAGGGAACGTGTGTACATGGAGGACCATTCATTCATAGGCAACTTACAAGTCTGAGTTCACTATCTGATAAAATGTATCAAAAGAAATAAGGTTTGTATTGTTACAGCATCATGATGGTTCATTCATAACAAAACTATTAAATTATATTAAATATCCCTATAGTTTCTCCTATCACGCCGTATAACCCCCTTATATCCACATCTATTACTCCATAGAACCCCCCTATATCCACTCCTATTACTCCATATAACCCCCCAATATCTCCTCCTATTACTCCATATAACCTCCCTATATCTCCTCGTATTACTCCATATAACCACCCTATATCCACTCCTATTACTCCATATAACCCCCCTATATCCACTCCTATTACTCCATATAACCCCCCTATATCCACTCCTATTACGCCATATAACCCCCCTATATCTCCTCCTATTACTCCATATAAACTCCCTATATCTATTCCTATTACTCCATATAACCTCCCTATATCCCCTCCTATTACTCCATATAGCCTCCCTATATCTCCTCCTATTACTCCATATCACCTCCCTATATCTCCTCCTATTACTCCATATAACCATCCCTATATCTCCTCCTATTACTCCATATAACCTCCCTATATCTCCTCCTATTACTCCATATAACCATCCCTATATCTCCTCCTATTACTCCATATAATCTCCCTATATCTCCTTCTATTACTCTATATAACCTCCCTATATCTCCTCCTATTACTCCATATAACCCCCCTATATCTCCTCCTATTACTCCATATAACCCCCCTATATCTATTCCTATTACTCCATATAACCACCCTATATCCCCTCCTATTACTCCATATCACCTCCCTATATCTCCTCCTATTACTCCATATAACCTCCCTATATCTCCTCCTATTACTCCATATAACCCCCCTATATCTCAACCTATTACTCCATATAACCTCTCTATATCTATTCCTATTACTCCATACAACCCCCCTTTATCTCCTCCTATTACTCCATATAACCTCCCTATATCTCCTCCTATTACTCCATATAACCCCCCTATATCTCCTCCTATTACTCCATATAACCTCCCTATATCTCCTCCTATTACTCCATATATCCTCCCTATATCTCCTCCTATTACTCCATATAACCTCCCTATATCTCCTCCTATTACTCCATATAACCTCCCTATATCTCCTCCTAATACTCCATATAACCTCCCTATATCTCCTCCTATTACTCCATATAACCTCCCTATATCTCCTCCTATTACTCCATATAACCCCCCTATAGCTCCTCCTATTACTCCAAATAACCTCCCTATATCTCCTCCTATTACTCCATATAACCTCCCTATATCTCCTCCTATTACTCCATATAACCTCTGTGGCGCCCTGGGCAAGCCAGGACGTCACAAGCACTACACCAACACACCCCACACTCCCGGTCAGGCACACCAAAGTCAGACAAAAACCCGTGTTGCCTCCCCCCAGGGGCTGATGCTCACACCAGGGAGTGGGCCAGGCGGTTGGTCCCGCCCACCGAGGAGTGCACAGTCCTGGAGGCGGGAAAAGGAGAGAGTGAAGGTTTAGAGTTTGAAGTGGAAGGAGTAAAGTGGTAGAGGAGCAGACAGAAAGTGGTCCGGGTGTGTGGCCCGGACGGAACAGCAAGGTTGGCAGACGGTGGTGACCGTCTGCAGGAGAGGCCGATTGGAGCTAGCCGTAAGGACCGTGGACGGGCGGTGACCCGGCGGTATCGGACCGGTGAACAAAGAGAAGCCAGCACCATCCGGCAGAGGCTTACGGACCCCGACAAGGCTAGGAGTCGCCGTGCAATTTGTCAAATCCATTAGCGAAGGGAACCTCCTGGGTTTCCCAGCAGCCAAGTCCCGACAGAAGGCAACAGTCCAACCGTTAGAAGGAAACACAGTCACCGCCAAGGCTAAAGTTCCCAGGGCCAGAGCCTGCGGGCAAAAGGGGCTCCTTCAGCAACTTTCAAGCTGGAGGAGCGGGTTACCGGTGGGAACCCATTGGAACTGTCTACACTACACAGGTGCAGGGAAAGGCAGTCACCATCAACCTGCCGGGAGGAGAAACATCGCAGCCGTCTGTGGGACCCGTCCATCCAGCCGTTTGTTTTACCAGAGACTCTGTGTTTACCATTGGCTGAGTGAGTACCACCGTGCCATGCGGCACAGCGCTGCCCCCGCGACCTTGCACCTCACCAGGCCCCGTAACCCGCCTGCCATCCATCCCTACCCCATCACCGGGCCCCGGGACAAATAACCCCCTACCCACGGAGGGGAGAACTAACATCCAGGCTGCTCCCTGCCATCGCTCCCGGGATCCCCGTCCAGAGCAGCGGTGGTGTCACCAACCTCACCACAACCGTGGGTGGCGTCACGGACAATATCAAATCCCCGCAATCAAACCCCCCTTTTCACTCACGAGCGAGGAGCGCCGCTCGAGTCCTCGGGATCCAGCCCACCGCTCGAGCCACCACCGAGCAGCAGCAGCCGGACCCGAGCAGTGGGAGAGCGCAGCGTCCCCTCCTCCGCCCGCGACACCTCCCTATATCTCCTCCTATTACTCCATATAACCTCGTTATATCTCCTCCTATTACTCCATATAACCTCGTTATATCTCCTCCTATTACTCCATAAAACCCCCCCATATCTATTCCTATTACTCCATATAACCTCCCTATATCTCCTCCTATTACTCCATATAATCTCCCTGTATCTCCTCCTATTACTCCATATAACCTCCCTATATCTCATCCTATTACTCCATATACCCCCCCTATATCTATGCCTATTACTCCATATAACCTCCCTATATCTCCTACTATTACTCCATATAACCTACTTATATCCACTCCTATTACTCCATATAACCCCCCCTATATCTATTTCTATTACGCCATATAACCTCCCTATATTTTCTCCTATTACTCCACATAACCTCCTTATATCTCCTCCTATTACTCCATATAACCTCCCTATATCTCCTCCTATTACTCCATATAATCTCCCCTATATCTCCTTATATTACTCTATATAACCTCCCTATATCTCCTCCTATTACTCCATATAACCCCCTATATCTATTCCTATTACTCCATATAACCTCCCTATATCTCCTCCTATTACTCCATATAACCTCCCCTATATCTATTCCTATTACTCCATATAACATTCCTATATCTCCTCCTATTACTTCATATAACCCCCCTATATCTCCTCCTATTACTCCATATAACCCCCCTATATCTATTCCTATTACTCCATATAACCCCCCTATATCTTTTCCTATTACTCCATATAACCTCCCTATATCTCCTCCTATTACTCCATATAACCCCCCCATATCTATTCCTATTACTCCATATAACCTCCCTATATCTCCTCCTATTTCTCCATATAACCCCCCCCATATCTATGCCTATTACTCCATATAACCCCCCCTATATCTATTTCTATTACGCCATATAACCTCCCTATATTTTCTCCTATTACTCCACATAACCTCCTTATATCTCCTCCTATTACTCCATATAACCTCCCTATATCTCCTCCTATTACTCCATATAACCTCCCTATATCTCCTCCTATTACTCCATATAATCTCCCCTATATCTCCTCCTATTACTCTATATAACCTCCCTATATCTCCTCCTATTACTCCATATAACCCCCTATATCTATTCCTATTACTCCATATAACCTCCCTATATCTCCTCCTATTACTCCATATAACCTCCCCTATATCTATTCCTATTACTCCATATAACATTCCTATATCTCCTCCTATTACTTCATATAACCCCCCTATATCTCCTCCTATTACTCCATATAACCCCCCCTATATCTATTCCTATTACTCCATATAACCCCCCTATATCTTTTCCTATTACTCCATATAACCTCCCTATATCTCCTCCTATTACTCCATATAACCCCCCCCATATCTATTCCTATTACTCCATATAACCTCCCTATATCTCCTCCTATTTCTCCATATAACCCCCCCATATCTATGCCTATTACTCCATATAACCCCCCCTATATCTATTTCTATTACGCCATATAACCTCCCTATATTTTCTCCTATTACTCCACATAACCTCCTTATATCTCCTCCTATTACTCCATATAACCTCCCTATATCTCCTCCTATTACTCCATATAATCTCCCCTATATCTCCTCCTATTACTCTATATAACCTCCCTATATCTCCTCCTATTACTCCATATAACCCCCTATATCTATTCCTATTACTCCATATAACCTCCCTATATCTCCTCCTATTACTCCATATAACCTCCCCTATATCTATTCCTATTACTCCATATAACATTCCTATATCTCCTCCCATTACTTCATATAACCCCCCTATATCTCCTCCTATTACTCCATATAACCCCCCTATATCTATTCCTATTACTCCATATAACCCCCCCTATATCTTTTCCTATTACTCCATATAACCTCCCTATATCTCCTCCTATTACTCCATATAACCCCCCCATATCTATTCCTATTACTCCATATAACCTCCCTATATCTCTTCCTATTTCTCCATATAACCCCCCCCATATCTATGCCTATTACTCCATATAATCTCCCTATATCTCCTCCTATTACTCCATATAACCTACCTATATCTCCTCCTATAACTCCATATAACCTCCCTATATTTTCTTCTATTACTCCACATAACCTCCTTATATCTCCTCCTATTACTCCCTATAACCTCCTTATATCTCCTCCTATTACTCCATATAACCCCCCTATATCTCCTCCTATTACTCCATATAACCCCCCTATATTACATAGTTACTTAGGTTGAAAAAAGACCTAGGTCCATCTAGTTCAACCTTCCTCCACCAGTTCTACATTTAGTCACTAAGTCATTTATAACCAACAATGTTTTGTGTACTGAGGAAATCATCCAGCCCTTTTTTAAAAGCTGTTATAGTATCTGCCATTACTACCTCTTGTGGTAGGGCATTCCACAGTCTGACTGCTCTAACTGTAAAGAACCCTTTCCTATTTAGGTTTCGGAATCGCTTTTCTTCCACTCGCAGTGAGTGCCCCCTAGTCCTTAGTACTGTCTTTGGAAGGAATAAGTCATGTGCCAGTCCTTTATATTGACCACACATGTATTTATACATATAAATGAGATCTCCTCTGAGACGTCTTTTTTCTAAGCTAAACATATCTAACTTTTTCAACCTGTCATCATATGTGAGGCCTTCCATTCCTTGTAATAGTCTAGTTGCCCGCCTTTGAACTGACTCTAACTTCTGAATGTCCTTTTTAAAATGTGGAGCCCAAAACTGGATCCCGTATTCCAGATGTGGCCTTACAAGTGATTTATAGAGGGGTAACAATACGTTGGGATCACGGGATCTGATCTCTCTTTTTATACACCCTAAAATCTTGTTTGCTTTAGCAGCTGCTGCTTGACATTGAGTGCTGCTGCTCAGCTTATTTGTAATGAGAATACCCAAGTCCTTCTCCTGTTCTGTAGTCCCGAGTTTACTTCCATTTAATGTATACGCAGCTATAGGATTACTCCGTCCTAGGTGCATTACTTTACATTTATCAACATTAAATCTCATTTGCCAAGTATCTGCCCATTCTGACATCTTATCCAGATCTTTTTGTAATATTGTACTATCCAGGTCAGTTTTTAATATCCTACATAGTTTGGTGTCATCGGCAAAGACTGACACTGTACTATCAATCCCATCCACAAGGTCATTAATAAAGAGAGTAAAAAGAATCGGTCCAAGCACAGATCCCTGCGGCACCCCACTGCTGACTACAGCCCATTTAGAGAATGTACCATTTATGACTACTCTTTGTTTCCTATCTTTTAGCCAATTCCTTACCCAGTTGCATATTGTGTCCCCTAGTCCTTGCTTCTGGAGCTTTAGTATAAGGCTATTATGTGGTACAGTATCAAATGCCTTTGCAAAGTCCAAATAAATCACATCAGCTGCATTACCAATATCCAGGTTTGAACTTACCCCCTCATAGAACCCCAACAGGTTGGTTAGACACGACTTATCTTTCATGAATCCATGCTGTTTGTCAGTTATCATATTATTTTCTGCAATATATTTTTGCATGTTATCCCTTAAAATGCCCTCAAAAACTTTGCATACTACTGATGTCAGGCTTACTGGACGGTAGTTGCCTGGATCTACCCTCTTACCTTTCTTAAATATCGGTACCACATCAGCAATCCTCCAATCCTGAGGCACCAACCCTGTTACAAGTGAGTCTAAAAAGATGAGATACAGCGGTCTGTCGATTATGGAGCTCAATTCCCTCAATATTCGTGGATGAATGCCATCTGGCCCTGGGGATTTGTCAATGTTTAATTTACTCAGACGTAGGCGTACTTCATCTTGAGTTAAATTAATTATATCGGGTGGTGGACTTTGATTTTTCACTTGTTGAATGATCCCTGGTACAGTCAGTTCCTTGGTGAATACAGATGAGAAATGTCTATTTAATATCTCAGTCTTTTGTTTGTCCTCTATAACTAACTTGTTATTATATTTTAAGGGGCCGATACTATCCTTTGTTTTCCTTTTGGCATTAATGTATTTATAAAAGATTTTGGGATTTATTTTAATGTCATTGGCGATTTTTGTTTCAGTAGCTAATTTTGCTTGTTTGATTTCTTTTTTACATTTCCTATTGATATCTTTATACTCCTGCAATGCTATTTCTGTATTCTCAGCCTTTAAGATTTTAAATGCCCTTTGTTTTTGTTTTATTATACTTTGTACAGTCTTATTTATCCATTTATCTATTCCTATTACTCCATATAACCTCCGTATATCTCCTCCTATTACTCCATATAACCTCCCTGTATCTCCTCCTATTACTCCATATAACCCCCCTATATCTATTCCTATTACTCCATATAACCTCCCTATATCTCCTCCTATTACTCCATATAACCCCCCCTATATCTATTTCTATTACTCCATATAACCTCCCTATATCTCCTCCTATTACTCCATATAACCTTCCCTATATCTCCTCCTATTACTCCATATAACCTCCCTATATCTCCTTTTATTACTCCATATAACCTCCCTATATCTCCTCCTATTACTCCATATAACCTCCCTATATCTCCTCCTATTACTCCATATAACCTCCCTATATCTCCTCCTATTACTCCATATAACCTCCCTATATCTCCTCCTATTACTCCATATAACCCCCCCATATCTATTCCTATTACTCCATATAACCTCCCTATATCTCCTCCTGTTACTCCATATAACCCCCCCTATATCTATTCCTATTACTCCATATAACCTCCCTATATCTCCTCCTATTACTCCATATAACCTCCCTATATCTCCTCCTATTACTCCATATAACCTCCCTATATCTCCTCCTATTACTCCATATAACCTCTCTATATCTCCTCCTATTACTCCATATAACCCCCCATATCTATTCCTATTACTCCATATAACCTCCCTATATCTCCTCCTATTACTCCATATAACCTCCCTATATCTCCTCCTGTTACTCCATATAACCCCCCCATATCTATTCCTATTACTCCATATAACCTCCCTATATCTCCTCCTATTACTCCATATAACCTCCCTATATCTCCTCCTATTACTCCATATAACCTCCCTATATCTCCTCCTATTACTCCATATAACCTCCCTATATCTCCTCCTATTACTCCATATAACCTCCCTATATCTCCTCCTATTACTCCATATAACCTCCCTATATCTCCTCCTATTACTCCATATAACCTCCCTATATCTCCTCCTATTACTCCATATAACCCCCCCCATATCTATTCCTATTACTCCATATAACCTCCTCTATATCTCCTCCTATTACTCCATATAACCTCCTCTATATCTCCTCCTATTACTCCATATAACCTCCTCTATATCTCCTCCTATTACTCCATATAACCTCCCTATATCTCCTCCTATTACTCCATATAACCTCCTCTATATCTCCTCCTATTACTCCATATAACCTTCCTATATCTCCTCCTATTACTCCATATAACCTCCCTATATCTCCTCCTATTTCTCCATATAACCTCCCTATATCTCCTCCTATTTCTCCATATAACCTCCCTATATCTTCTCCTATTACTCCATATAACCTCCCTATATCTCCTCCTATTTCTCCATATAACCTCCCTATATCTTCTCCTATTACTCCATATAACCTCCCTATATCTTCTCCTATTACTCCATATAACCTCCCTATATCTTCTCCTATACTCCAAATAACCTCCCCTATATCTCCCCCTATTTCTCCATATAACCTCCCTATATCTCCTCCTATTACTCCCTATAACCTCCCTATATCTCCTCCTATTATTCCATATAACCTCCCTATATCTCCTACTATTACTCCATATAACCTCCCTATATCTCCTCCTATTACTCCATATAACCTCCCTATATCTCCTCCTATTACTCCATATAATCTCCCTATATCTCCTCCTATTACTCCATATAACCTCCCTATATCTCCTCCTATTACTCCATATAACCTCCCTATATGTCCTCCTATTACTCCATATAACCTCCCTATATGTCCTCCTATTACTCCATATAATCTCCCTATATTTCCTCCTATTACTCCATAGAACCTCCCTATATGTCCTCCTATTACTCCATATAACCCCCCCTATATCTATTCCTATTACTCCATATAACCTCCCTATATCTCCTCCTATTACTCCATATAACCTCCCTATATCCACTCCTATTACTCCATATAACCCCCCCTATATCTATTTCTATTACGCCATATAACCTCCCTATATTTTCTCCTATTACTCCCTATAACCTCCATATATCTCCTCCTAATACTCCATATAACCTCCCTATATCTCCTCCTATTACTCCACATAACCTCCCTATATCTCATCCTATTACTCCATATAACCCCCCATATCTACTCCTATTACTCCATATAACCTCCCTATATCTTCTCCTATACTCCAAATAACCTCCCCTATATATTGTCCTATTACTCCATATAACCTCCCCTATATCTCCTCCTATTACTCCATATAACCTCCCCTATATCTTGTCCTATTATTCCATATAACTTCCCTATATCTCCTCCTATTACTCTATATAACCTTCCCTATATCTCCTCCTATTATTCCATATAACCTCCCCTATATCTCCTCCTATTACTCCATATAACCTCCCTTTATCTCCTCCTATTACTCCATATAACCTCCCTATAACCTCCCTATATCTCCTCCTATTACTCCATATAACCTCCCTATATCTCCTCCTATTACTCCATATAACCTCCTCTATATCTCCTCCTATTACTCCATATAACCTCCTCTATATCTCCTCCTATTACTCCATATAACCTCCTCTATATCTCCTCCTATTACTCCATATAACCTCCCTATATCTCCTCCTATTACTCCATATAACCTCCTCTATATCTCTTCCTATTACTCCATATAACCTTCCTATATCTCCTCCTATTACTCCATATAACCTCCCTATATCTTCTCCTATTACTCCATATAACCTCCCTATATCTCCTCCTATTTCTCCATATAACCTCCCTATATCTTCTCCTATTACTCCATATAACCTCCCTATATCTTCTCCTATTACTCCATATAACCTCCCTATATCTTCTCCTATTACTCCATATAACCTCCCTATATCTTCTCCTATTACTCCATATAACCTCCCTATATCTCCCCCTATTTCTCCATATAACCTCCCTATATCTCCTCCTATTACTCCCTATAACCTCCCTATATCTCCTCCTATTATTCCATATAACCTCCCTATATCTCCTACTATTACTCCATATAACCTCCCTATATCTCCTCCTATTACTCCATATAACCTCCCTATATCTCCTCCTATTACTCCATATAATCTCCCTATATCTCCTCCTATTACTCCATATAACCTCCCTATATATCCTCCTATTACTCCATATAACCTCCCTATATGTCCTCCTATTACTCCATATAACCTCCCTATATGTCCTCCTATTACTCCATATAATCTCCCTATATCTCCTCCTATTACTCCATATAACCTCCCTATATCTCCTGCTATTACTCCATATAACCTCCCTATATCTCCTCCTATTACTCCATATAACCTCCTCTATATCTCCTCCTATTACTCCATATAACCTCCTCTATATCTCCTCCTATTACTCCATATAACCTCCTCTATATCTCCTCCTATTACTCCATATAACCTCCCTATAGCTCCTCCTATTACTCCATATAACCTCCTCTATATCTCCTCCTATTACTCCATATAACCTTCCTATATCTCCTCCTATTACTCCATATAACCTCCCTATATCTTCTCCTATTACTCCATATAACCTCCCTATATCTCCTCCTATTTGTCCATATAACCTCCCTATATCTTCTCCTATTACTCCATATAACCTCCCTATATCTTCTCCTATTACTCCATATAACCTCCCTATATCTTCTCCTATACTCCAAATAACCTCCCCTATATCTTCTCCTATTACTCCATATAACCTCCCTATATCTCCCCCTATTTCTCCATATAACCTCCCTATATCTCCTCCTATTACTCCCTATAACCTCCCTATATCTCCTCCTATTATTCCATATAACCTCCCTATATCTCCTACTATTACTCCATATAACCTCCCTATATCTCCTCCTATTACTCCATATAATCTCCCTATTTCTCCTCCTATTACTCCATATAACCTCCCTATATCTCCTCCTATTACTCCATATAACCTCCCTATATGTCCTCCTATTACTCCATATAACCTCCCTATATGTCCTCCTATTACTCCATATAACCTCCCTATATGTCCTCCTATTACTCCATATAACCTCCCTATATCTCCCCCTATTACTCCATATAACCTACCTATATCTTCTCCTATACTCCAAATAACCTCCCCTATATCTTCTCCTATTACTCCATATAACCTCCCTATACCTTCTCCTATACTCCAAATAACCTCCCCTATATCTCCTCCTATTACTCCATATAACCTCCCTATATCTCCCCCTATTTTTCCATATAACCTCCCTATATCTCCTCCTATTACTCCCTATAACCTCCCTATATCTCCTCCTATTATTCCATATAACCTCCCTATATCTCCTACTATTACTCCATATAACCTCCCTATATCTGCTCCTATTACTCCATATAACCTCCCTATATCTCCTCCTATTACTCCATATAATCTCCCTATATCTCCTCCTATTACTCCATATAACCTCCCTATATCTCCTCCTATTACTCCATATAACCTCCCTATATGTCCTCCTATTACTCCATATAACCTTCCTATATGTCCTCCTATTACTCCATATAATCTCCCTATATCTCCTCCTATTACTCCATATAACCTCCCTATATGTCCTCCTATTACTCCATATAACCTCCCTATATCTCCTCCTATTACTCCATATAATCTCCCTATATCTCCTCCTATTACTCCGTATAACCTCCCTCCCCATATCTCTTTCTATTGCTTCAGGTATCCCCTGTAATATCTCCTTTATGTAGTCCTTTTTTCTTACCTGAATCCTACTGTTCACACATTACTCTATATTTGGATGTGATATATACCAGTCTTACTTCACAACATATTGAACAGAAGCCAATAATTCTGTTGGAACATTTATAGGGGATTTTTATGGGGGAGTTGTTTTGGGTTCTTTCCCAGTCAGGCAAACAAAGAGAGGTGTGTGCATTGCCTTCATAAACAGTTTATAAGATGTCAGAGGAGCTCAGTTAGTAGGATGAAAATGCAGAGGTTTTCATAGTCATAATTGACAAATAATTTGTTTGACATGTATAAGTTCAGGTTGGAGTTAAGAAACAATGTCAAAAATCAAATATTACATTAAAAAAATCAATAAACCATACAGCAACTAAATAAAGACATTTACAGTACACAATACAAGCTGTGTAATTAAATCAAGGGAACATTATTTAGCAGGTCTCCATAGGCTTCTACAGACCTTATCTTGACACATGATCTCAAAGGGGTTGTTGTATATTTCCCCTTTATATTCCAGTCAGTTGGGTGGGACCGGTAGGACCACTACCGGGCTTGTGTTTAATGAAGTGGTCACAATCTCCACAGAAACAAATAGAAGATAGAAACCTTACTTCAGAGCACCTGGAATCATGCCATAGACTAAAGATTTATTGGTCACCAGGTGTTCTGGATTCTGGGCACAACTGGGTTGAGCACATTTCTTAAATTGGTCTATCTAGACTGGAAAGGTTATATAAGCTGACACAATATAGCCTGCAGGGCTGATAGAAATCTCAGAATAAAACAATGTGGTCCAACCCCACAGCATTGTCTTGAAGTACTTTGGGCCTACAAGAGGAGACAATTCCGATGATGACCCTCCATCTGTGTAGGACAAACACCTTTAATGGTTTCATGAACTTTGTTCTTTGTACATTCAGGGCATAGCAGCATAGTCTATTTCTGAATCATCCATAATAATAGTCCCAAGTGCCAAGTGAATAGGAATTCTTCATTATTATGTCCAAATCTAGGTCCTTATGAAGATTTTCTTGAATTCCGGTGGCCCTTCTAAATTTGGTTGAGCAGGGTGGAATGATATAATACAACAAAAATAATAAACAAAAAAAAACCTCTACCTGCTGTTTTTCAGATTGTAGTTGGACCTCCAGTAATATTGCCTATGAGGAATTTAACTTTATGGACCTGACCTAAAAGAGAAACTTGTTCACAACAACATTTAGATGAGGTGCTCTGGGTGGAACATGTGTCCTGTTTTGTTGGTCAATATAAAAACATTTGACCCAAATCTTTAAGTTTATGCCTCTCAATAAAAGTGTAGGGCAGTTGAAAAAATAATTTCTCACCAGGTACCCTTTATTCCAAGGTAATGCTGAGAATTTACCAGAACAATGGTCTACATAGCTGTTGGGAATGCAGTCAGAGTAACCAAGGTGATCACTTTTCAACAGTACATGTCTTCCCCCGAGGGCCAAAATGACAGAAGTCGCTTGTGGCAAGTGATCTCTAGTTGTCTGCTGATGACAAAAATCTGTCACTAGATTAATGTAAAAGAGTATGGCGCCCAGATGCAGCCATAGGGACTAGTAAGAAAAGAAAAATCATTTACATTATTGCTTTACCCATAAAGTATAATGGTTAAAGTGAAGAACATGAGGCAACTAAGGGCCAGGGGCAGACATACCATTGGTGCAGCCTGTACTGGCACACAAAGGTCTATGAGGTAAGGGGGCCCATTTCAACAACACCTTTCCTCACAAACAAGTGCTTTTTGGTTGCAGGAGTTTTCCACTAAGAATGGGTAGGGTAGGTTGCAGAAGTATATTAGGAAAGTGTTAGTTAGGAAGAGTTAGGACAAATGAAAGGGGGGGGTCACATTAGTAGTGGAAAACCTCTTTATCTTCTGTACTGCACAGGGCCCATGTACTCACAGGGACCATCTTCTGTCTGTGTATGCCACTACTAAGGGCATCATGTATTATGCTTTGCTTATATAACACCATCATATTACACAGCACTTTGCAGACATCACTGTCCTTGTTGGGGCCAACAATATAAATCCCCTATCCAGTAGCGTAGCTACTTGGGGGGCAGAGGGGGCGGTTGCCCCAGGCCCATGACATTGAGGGGCCCACCCGTAGCTACTGACACCCAGGGCCATGTTAAGATACCAGTTTTTTTGTATAGTTTTAAAACCCCATTCCCCTTTCCTGAGCCAACTAGCATATCCAGTGATTTTTTTTTAAGGGGCATGGGAGAGGGGATTTAATACATGAGTGCTGCAGAGGCAGGGAAGCTCTAATCTGCTCCAAGCCCAGACAGAAGAAAATAGTTGAGCCCGCAGGACCTGCGATGACATCATGCCTATGTGACCTGTATGGGAGGAGCCAGGAGATAAAGGAGAAGTTGTAGAAGATGAGGGCACATGACAGGTAATGAGGGAAGAAGAAGACATGGGGAGTGCAGGGTGTGACAGAGGGGTGCAGGGTGTGACAGAGGGGGCAGACTGTGACAGAGGAGGAGAGAGTGTGACAGAGAGGGGCAGACTGTGACAGAGGGGGAGAGAGTGTGGCAGAGAGGGGCAGAGTGTGACAGAGGGGGGCAGGCTGTGACAGAGGTGCAGAGTGTGACAGGGGAATGCAGGGTGTAAGAAAGGGGGGCAGAGTGTGACAGAGGGGGGCAGAGTGTGACGGGGGGGGGCAGTGTGTGACGGGGGGGGCAGTGTGTGACAGAGGGGGAAGGCTGTAACAGGGATGCAGACTATGCCAGAAAGGTGCAGATCATTCCAGAGGGGTGCAGGCTGTTACAGAGGGATGTTGGGTGTGACAGAGGGGGGCAGGGTGTGACAGAGTGAGGCAGGCTGTGATAGAGGGGTGTAGACTATGCCAGAGGGGGGCAGACTGTGACATGGGTGCAGACTGTGACAGAGGGGTGCAGGGTGTGACAGAGGGGTGTACAGTGTGACAGGGGTACAGACTATGCCAGAGGGGTGCAGACTGTGATAGGCGTGCAGAGTGTGACAGAGGGGTGCAGGGTGTGACAAGTGGATGCAGGGTGTGACAGCGGGGTAGGCTGTGACAGAAGGGTGCAGACGGTGTGCGAAAGAGGGGCACAGGCTGTAATAGAGGAGTAAACATGGTTACATGGCTAAGGACCATTCAGAAGGCTCACCCCTCCCCCTCGAGTCGAACAACTAACTACAGCTCTACCCCTATCACTATCTCCTTGGAGTGTGACCTAGAGGAAACCCACACAAACACGGATAACATACCAATTCCTTGCAGATGTTGTTTTTGGTCAGATTTGAACCCAGCACCCCAGCAAAATAAAGCATCAATGCTGAACACTGAGCCACCGGGCATATAGGGATAGAAGCAGAGGCAGCAGTTGCACCTGTTCTCTGACCTATCATAGTTATAATTCTGGCCAAGTCAGTGGGACCTTTTAAGCTTTGTGCCCACGTTGCTTTTTACCTGCTTTTTTGCTGCTTTTTCAACTGCAGCGTTTAATGCCAAAATGGTTGTGTTCTGCTTTTCAAGCAAAGTCTATGGGAATTTGGTTTTCTTGTCCGCACTATGCAGTTCAAACTGCAGCCTTTTTGTGGCAGAAATTTGGGCAAAAACTCTGCTTTGCAGTGCAAAACCCAAATGGCAAAAACAATTGACATGTTGCTTGGTTGAAAAGCAGAGTTTTTGCTCAAATTTCTGCCACAAAAAGGCAGCATTTTGAACTGCATAGTGCGGACAAGAAACCCAAATTCCCATAGACTTTGCTTGAATAGCAGAACACATCCATTTTGGCATTAAATGCTGCAGTTGAAAAAGCAGCAAAAAAGCAGGTAAAAAGCAACGTGTACACATAGCCTTAGGCTGGAATCACATTTATGCGTGTAAAATCGGTCCTAGTAGCAGGAAAAAAAGTCGGCCGATTTTAGTTCACTAGTCATCAGTATGCTGTCAGTGTGCAATCAGTTTTTACCCTCAGCAGCTGCTACTCATGTAATGTTATGTACAGAAGTATTTACATTGTTCTCTGCTACATGCGTGAAATCTATTGTGAAAAACGCATGTCACTAGGATGGTCCGTATGCACCCATATACTTGCATTGGAGAGACTCGTGCGAGAAACTCACCAAAACGCAGCATGCTGCGATTTTTTTTCTCACTCCGAATTGGACTGAGAAAAAAATAGCAGATGGGAGCTGCCTCATTGATTAACATGGGTCCGAGTGCAATGCGAGAATTTCTCGCATTGCACTACTGCGAGAATAGTGAGAAGCCGGCCTGAGACATTTGTATAACATTGGCTAGAGAACTGGTGGAAATGTAATAGTTTCCATGGGAGGCCATTTTCATGTAAGATCTAGTTTATGGTCATGATGTTTTAAAAAGTAGACCATAATAATTTTGTCTGCATTTGCTATCTGTAAAACATGGGTTTACAAGTGGTCCAAACTACACAAGTCATTTTATTGGAGCGTTCCCAGATCTGCTATAATTAATGGTATAAAGGGAGTGTCGCGGGCGGGGAGGACGCCGCCGCTGCTGCTGGTCGCTCGCTAACGCTCGGGTCCGGCGCTGCTGCTCGGTGGCTCGAGCGGTGGGCCGGATCCGGGGACTCGAGCGGTGCTCCTCGCCCGTGAGTGAAAGGGGTGGTTGGTTTGGGGGATTTAGTCCGTGACGCCACCCACGAGTTGTGGTGAAGATGGGCACCACCGCTGCTGGTGATGGGGATCCCGGGAGCGATGGTATGGAGCAGCTGGGATGTTGTTTTCCCCCTCCGTGGGTAGGGGTCGGTGGTCCCGGGGCATGGTGAGATGGGGAGGCAGGGTTGGTGAGGTGCAGGGTTGCAGGGACAGTGCGGCGCGGTTCCGGATGGCACGGGTGTACTCACTCAGCAAGAGATGCACAAAGTCCTCGGTAAACCATACGGCTGGATGGACGGGTCCCGCAGCCGGCTGCAGTTTCTCTCCCCGGACAGGTGATGGGGGCTGTCTTTCCCTGCACCTTTGTGTACTTTGGATCCCCAACGGTAGTCCGCTCCCCGGTGTATGGATGCCGGAGGAGCCCGTTTGCCCGCAGGCGCTGGCCCTTGGGTCTCTAGCCTTAGGCGGTAGCTGTATACCCTCACGGTGTGGGCGGTTGCCTTCTATCGGGTCTTTGGCTGTTAGGGAACCCCTTGGGTTCCGGTCACACTCGGATTTGACTATTGTCGGCGGCTCCAAGCCTGGTCGGGGTCCGATGGCCCTGCCTGTGTGTGCTGGCTTCACTTCGCTCCCCGGTCGGTACCGGCGGGCCAACGCCCGACCCCGGTCCTGCGTTGCTTCACCACTCCTGCAGACGGCCACCACCATCTGCCAACCTTGCTGTCAGTGCCTGGGCCACAAACCCAGACACCCAAGTGTTTACTCCTCACACTTCAAACTCCAAACTCGTTCTGTCACTTTTCCCGCCTCCAGGCCTGTGAACTCCTCAGTGGGTGGGGCCAACCGCTTGGCTCCGCCCCACCTGGTGTGGACATCAGACCCTGGAGGGAGACAACAAGGGTTTTGTGTTTGGCTAATGTTACTGTCTAATGGGGGTGGGGGGGTATGTATGTTATCTGTGACGACCTGGCTAGTCCAGGGCGCCACAGGAGCCTGACAGCTAATACATGCAGACCAAATGCTCTAGCATTTCAGAGAAAAACATATTAATCTCTTCACCATATCAATCGGTGATTTTCCATTTTTCAATTTCATTTTTTTTCTCCCATTCTCCGAATAACTTTTTACTTTTCAGTCAATATAGCCATGTGAGGGCTTATTTTTGCAGGATGCGTTGTTCTTTTCAGTGATACCATTCATTCTGCCATATATCCTATGAAATTGCAAAACTAAAGTGCAATTACACTATTGTTTTTTTTCATTTACCATTGCTCCCTATATGGTAAAACTGACCTGGCATGATTCCCCAGATCAGTTGGAGTTCGTAGATACCAAACATGTATAGTTTGTTTTTACATTTAAGTGGTGAAAAAAAATTCTGAAATTATGTTAAAAAAAAAAGAATTGCGCTTTTGTCACCGTTTTCCTAGACCTCTAGCATTCTCATTTTTCCGCATCTGGGGCTCAGTGATGACTTATTTTTTGGATCCTGAGCTGATGTTTTTAATTATACAATTTTCGGATATCTGCAATGTTTCGATCGCCTCTTATTGCATTTTATTGCAATGTTGCGGCGTAAAAAAAACACGTAATTCTGATGTTTTGATTTTTTCCTCATTATTCTCTTTAAAAATAAGATTATTTTTTATATATATTTTAATAGATAAGACACTTATGAAAGCAGATATACCAAATATGTGTATCTTTTATTTTTCGTAATTGCTTTACTTTCAATGGGACAAAAAGGGGGGTGATTTGAGCTTTTGTGTTTTTAAAAATGTTTTCCTATTTTTAATTTTTTTTTTACACTTGTTCTTGTTTTTACTAATTCCCTTAAGGACGCATGTATTATATACCCCATATCACATATGACACAGGCATAACTAACATAAATTAAAAAAATAGAAAAATAATTGTACTCCTACTTCTTGAAGGAGTACCCCAAACCTTCCTTGCTCCATGCAATCTCCCTAAAAAAAATTAGAATAAAATACATGTTTTAATCTGTAATCTGAAAAGTAATATTCAAAGTGAATTTGCAGCGTCAGCGATAGGGTTAATAAATGGCGTGTCTTGGTGAAGGGTGTTTCCTCCCCACACCTATAGCATGTTCTATTTATATACTGGAGCAGGAACGATTCCAAAACTTTTCCCAAACTCCTCTCAGTTTACATCATGGTGTGGAACTAGATCATAGATTAGGATAATGAGAACGCAGTCATTTCTGGAGGTTGTTTAGTATATGACATTTATTTTATATAAGATTGAGGAGACATGGCACCTTATATGATTTATACTACCTCTCATATTGCCCCAACAGTGAAGGTGTCCTCCTACACAGATTTATCCCCCGTATATTAAAGCCTCTATAATTGGTATATGTCCCCTCATCAATATCTCTCGTATAGAATCTGCTGTGAAAATTAAAATGGTTCTCTCTGGAATGTTGGAATTTATAGGTGAAGGGAGGGTTATTGAATTGAAGGTGTGATGTTTTGTCTATATTTTATAATATGAAATTATTATGTCATACATGATAATGGAAGATGGATAATTTGTATTTGCAGTTTTTAATAAACTGTACCTCAAAAAGGTGGTTCTTCAACATAAACCACTTAAAAAGGATCTGTAACTTGCCATAAATTTGTAATTTTTTTCTTGATGTAAATATTGCTGTTCCCCTGTATCAGCTATTATTCTTTTTTGTTCTTGGGCCTGAGATATGGCCCCTCTTCCCTATATGTAGTGTTGTAGCCATGTGGCAGAGTCCTTAGGGCGCTCTCACGCATCCGGCTTTTCGCCGGTTTGACGGATGCGGCGCACACCAGTACAGTGTATACAGTACACTGGCAGCGCAACAAGTGCGGGTCACATGCTGTCATGTGACAGGAGCATGTGACCCCGAAGTTGTGGCGCTGCCACTGTAGTGTATCATACTGCACTGGCGTGCGCCACATCCGTCAAACCGGCGAAAAGCCGGATGTGTGAGAGCGCCCTTAACTCTTCTCTTTAGAGGTCTTCTTTAGGACCATGCCCATTTGGTTAAAAAAAAATCTACATTTTTATACAGGGAAGAGGAGGCAATTTGTCAGGAACTGGGAGGCAGAAGAGGCACAAGAACAAAACAAAATCAATGTTATATGCAGAAGAACATCGTAATTTATGTCAGGTATATATGGGCAAGTAACAGGTCGTAGTAAACTACTTCCGAACCACCCATAGATTATAAATGTCCGAGACGTCTGAATTATATTCTGCTATGACATTATAAAATGTCATTGAATAGTATAGTAGCAGCACAAGATCAAGCATCCATGGGAGACTCCCCGTAGAGAAGGCAGAGATGGTTTATTACTGTCTCTGCCTTCCTGATTGTTGTATACACAGTTGTGAACAAGTGCTGTGTATACAGTAATAGGAAGTGCTGATGGCAGTTCTTCCACTGGACATAGTGATCATGTGAATTAAGAAATAACGTCTGGCACACCAATTCTGAGTCTGAACTGGGTGCAAAAACCTAAAAAAATCTACACTATATGGAGAGAAGGTATGCACACCAGTGACTATGTAAGGGGAATATATGAAAAGCAGAAACTGCTGTGTGAATACTGACATGAAAAATCCAATAGCTACAGTTAGGTCCAGAAATATTTGGACAGTGACACAATTTTCGCGAGTTGGGCTCTGCATGCCACCACATTGGATTTGAAATGAAACCTCTACAACAGAATTCAAGTGCAGATTGTAATGTTTAATTTGAAGGTTTGAACAAAAATATCTGATAGAAATTGTAGGAATTGTACACATTTCTTTACAAACACTCCACATTTTAGGAGGTCAAAAGTAATTGGACAAATAAACTAAACCCAAAAAAAAATTTTTATTTTCAATATTTTGTTGCGAATCCTTTGGAGGCAATCACTGCCTTAAGTCTGGAACCCATGGATATCACCAAACGCTGGGTTTCCTCCTTCTTAATGCTTTGCAAGGCCTTTACAGCCGCAGCCTTCAGGTCTTGCTTGTTTGTGGGTCTTTCCGTTTTAAGTCTGGATTTGAGCAAGTGAAATGCATGCTCAATTGGGTTAAGATCTGGTGATTGACTTGGCCATTGCAGAATGTTCCACTTTTTTGCACTCATGAACTCCTGGGTAGCTTTGGCTGTATTCTTGGGGTCATTGTCCATCTGTACTATGAAGCGCCGTCCAATCAACTTTGCGGCATTTGGCAGAATCTGGGCTGAAAGTATATCCCGGTACACTTCAGAATTCATCCGGCTACTCTTGTCTGCTGTTATGTTATCAATAAACACAAGTGACCCAGTGCCATTGAAAGCCATGCATGCCCATGCCATCACGTTGCCTCCACCATGTTTTACAGAGGATGTGGTGTGCCTTGGATCATGTGCCGTTCCCTTTCTTCTCCAAACTTTTTTCTTCCCATCATTCTGGTACAGGTTGATCTTGGTCTCATCTGTCCATAGAATACTTTTCCAGAACTGAGCTGGCTTCATGAGGTGTTTTTCAGCAAATTTAACTCTGGCCTGTCTATTTTTGGAATTGATGAATGGTTTGCATCTAGATGTGAACCCTTTGTATTTACTTTCATGGAGTCTTCTCTTTACTGTTGACTTAGAGACAGATACACCTACTTCACTGAGAGTGTTCTGGACTTCAGTTGATGTTGTGAACGGGTTCTTCTTCACCAAAGAAAGTATGCGGCGATCATCCACCACTGTTGTCATCCGTGGACGCCCGGGCCTTTTTGAGTTCCCAAGCTCACCAGTCAATTCCTTTTTTCTCAGAATGTACCCGACTGTTGATTTTGCTACTCCAAGCATGTCTGCTATCTCTCTGATGGATTTTTTCTTTTTTTTCAGCCTCAGGATGTTCTGCTTCACCTCAATTGAGAGTTCCTTAGACCGCATGTTGTCTGGTCACAGCAACAGCTTCCAAATGCAAAACCACACACCTGTAATCAACCCCAGACCTTTTAACTACTTCATTGATTACAGGTTAACGAGGGAGACGCCTTCAGAGTTAATTGCAGCCCTTAGAGTCCCTTGTCCAATTACTTTTGGTCCCTTGAAAAAGAGGAGGCTATGCATTACAGAGCTATGATTCCTAAACCCTTTCTCCGATTTGGATGTGAAAACTCTCATATTGCAGCTGGGAGTGTGCACTTTCAGCCCATATTATATATATAATTGTATTTCTGAACATGTTTTTGTAAACAGCTAAAATAACAAAACTTGTGTCACTGTCCAAATATTTCTGGACCTAACTGTATATGTAAGAATGAAAATGTAAAAAATGGAACCTGCATTACTGCCATGAACATATGAATCAAGAGAAATTTAGCTACTGAATTGATCAATGCAACAGAGCCCCAACACTACGCCAAAGTATTTCTCTACGTTGGGGTCCCTAGCTTGTGTGTGTCCTCTCATGCAGTTAAATAACTTACCATGTTGGGAAGCTGAGACCCAGGCTATATATGCCCCACCACACCTATTGCCAGTCCACATTATACGCATATACAGTGCCTACAAGTAGTATTCAACCCCCTGCAGATTTAGCAGGTTTACACATTCGGAATTAACTTGGCATTGTGACATTTGGACTGTAGATCAGCCTGGAAGTGTGAAATGCACTGCAGCAAAAAAGAATGTTATTTTTTTTTTTTTTTTTTTTTTAAATGGTGAAAAGTTTATTCAGAGGGTCATTTATTATTCAACCCCTCAAACCACCAGAATTCTGTTTGGTTCCCTTAAAGTATTAAGAATTATTTCAGGCACAAAGAACAATGAGCTTCACATGTTTGGATTAATTATCTCTTTTTCCAGCCTTTTCTGACTAATTAAGACCCTCCCCAAACTTGTGAACAGCACTCATACTTGGTCAACATGGGAAAGACGAAGGAGCATTCCAAGGCCATCAGAGACAAGATCGTGGAGGGTCACAAGGCTGGCAAGTGGTACAAAACCCTTTCCAAGGAGTTGGGCCTACCTGTCTCCACTGTTGGGAGCATCATCCGGAATTGGAAGGCTTATGGAACTACTGTTAGCCTTTCACGGCCTGGACAGCCTTTGAAAGTTTCCACCCGTGCTGAGGCCAGGCTTGTCCGAAGAGTCAAGGCTAACCCAAGGACAACAAGGAAGGAGCTCCGGGAAGATCTCATGGCAGTGGGGACATTGGTTTCAGTCAATACCATAAGTAACGTACTCCACCGCAATGGTCTCCGTTCCAGACAAGCCCGTAAGGTACCTTTACTTTCAAAGTGTCATGTCAAGGCTCGTCTACAGTTTGCTCATGATCACTTGTAGGACTCTGAGACAGACTGGTTCAAGGTTCTCTGGTCTGATGAGACACAGATCGAGATCTTTGCTGCCAACCACACACGTGACATTTGGAGACTGGATGGCACTGCATACGACCCCAAGAATACCATCCCTACAGTCAAGCATGGTGGTGGCAGCATCATGCTGTGGGGCTGTTTCTCAGCCAAGGGGCCTGGCCATCTGGTCCGCATCCATGGGAAGATGGATAGCACGGCCTACCTGGAGATTTTGGCCAAGAACCTTCACTCCTCCATCAAGGATCTTAAGATGGGTCGTCATTTCATCTTCCGACAAGACAACGACCCAAAGCACACAGCCAAGAAAACCAAGGCCTGGTTCAAGAGGGAAAAAATCAAGGTGTTGCAGTGGCCTAGTCAGTCTCCTGACCTTAACCCAATTGAAAACTTGTGGAAGGAGCTCAAGATTAAAGTCCACATGAGACACCCAAAGAACCTAGATAACTTGGAGAAGATCTGCATGGAGGAGTGGGCCAAGATAACTCCAGAGACCTGTGCCAGCCTGATCAGGTCTTATAAAATACGATTATTAGCTGTAATTGCAAACAAGGGTTATTCCACAAAATATTAAACCTAGGGGTTGAATAATAATTGACCAACACTTTTATGTTGAAAATTTATTAAAATTTAACTGAGCAACATAACTTGTTGGTTTGTAAGATTTATGCATCTGTTAATAAATCCTGCTCTTGTTTGAAGTTTGCAGGCTCTAACTTATTTGCATCTTATCAAACCTGCTAAATCTGCAGGGGGTTGAATACTACTTGTAGGCACTGTATAGCCTGGGTCTCAGCTTCCCAACATGGTAAGTTTTTTAACTGCATGAGAGGACACACACTAGCTAGGGACCCCAATGTAGAGAAATACTTTGGCGTATTACGTCGGAGTTGCATGTCGGAGATTATGTCGGAGTTGCATGTGTTTCACCATTTCACCCAACTTGGAATATTGTTCCCATTATTTGGAACATGATAGAGTAAAAGAAATGGTGTCGTTCAAAAACACGACTCATCCTGCAAGCAAAAAAGCCTTCATATGGCTATGTCAACGGAAAAATAAAAAAGTTATGACTTTTGGAATATTAGGAGGTAAAAACAAAAAAACAAAAGTGTAAAATTGCTTGGACTGAAAGTGTTACAGCTCCTCATTTATCAAAACTGTCTAAAGAAAAGGAGTCTTAAGCGGGCTTTACACGCTGCGATCTCGCTAGCAAGATCGCAAGTGATCGTACCCACCCCCGTCGGTTGTGCGACGCGGGCAAATCGCTGCCCGTCGCATACAACCTCGCTTACCCACGTCACATGAACTTACCTGTCCTGCGACGTCTCTCTGGCCAGCGAACCGCCTCCTTTCTAAGGGGGCGGGTCGTGCGGCATCACAGCGACGTCACACGGCAGCCGTCAAATAAAAGCGGAGGGGCGGAGATGAGCGGGACGTAAACATCCCGCCCATCTCCTTCCTTCCGCATTGCCGGTGGAGGCAGGTAAGGAGATGTTCCTCGCTCCTGCGGTGTCACACACAGCAATGTGTGCTGCCGCAGGAACAATGAACAACATCACTAATTAGAAGAAAACGATTTTTTCTTTTAGGACGACCTCTCCGCAGAAAACGATTTTTGCCGTTTTTGCAATCGTTTTAGGTCGCACATATGTGTCACACACTGCGATATCATTAATGACCCCGGATGTGCGTCACAAACTACGTGACCCCGACGATAATTTATTAACGATATCGTAAACCTGCTTCAGTTACCTGTAGCAACCAATCAGAGCTCAGCTTTTATTTTCAAACAGCTCTGGTAAAATTAAAAGAAGCTATGTAATTGGTTGATAAGGGTAACAGACATGTTTTATATTTACATAGTTTTGACAAATTTGCTCCTTAGAACCATAATGGCATTGTAATGATATGTCATGATAAAATAATATACTCCTTCGACGATTTATCAAAACGATATAAAAGAAGAAATGTCTTTATTGCCTTCATTTTATTAGATTTTCCTATTATTTATTTTACTATCTTACAGAGCACCATTAATTCCACAGCACTATACAGACATCATCATCAGTGTCTCCATTGGGGCTCACAGTCTAAATTCCATATCCGGATGTCTTTGGAGGGTGGGAGGAAACCCACGCAAATAAGGGGAGAACATAAATAATCCTTGATGTTGTCCTTGGTGGGATCACCTGCAATGATGCGTTCAGCCAATGTGCTGTTTTTTAAAAAAAAAAAATTACCATGATTGGTTGATACAAGCAACTGATCCAGTATAATAGGATGTCTGTGTTCGCTATATGCCAGTATTATTTATATAATTTTATGTGGCCACTGTATGAAGGTAGTTTATTTTAATCACTATTGGGTCAATAGGAGGACTCCCATGCCTGCGCAAGGACACAAAAGAGATGGCATGGAATGCATAAAATATACGGTAATACCCAAAAATTGCTTTTTAGGACGTACAATAGCCTTGTAAATAGTTAAGATGAAGAGAAAAACTCTCAAAGAAGCCAAAGAGGCATTGCCGGCTTTAGGCATGTGCGACTAGTGCGGTCGCACAGGGCGCCGACGGCCATGCTTCAGGGGGGGCGCAGCAGAAAGGTAAGATGTCGTAAATTTCCTGGCTCCTCCGGTCCAAGCACTGCGTTTTTACTGTAACCACCGCCGGTTAATTTCTTAGCTTTATGTAGCTCTTGGCCAGCCGGGCCCACCATCTTCGTCGAGCCCCAGTCACAGCTGCAGCAGAGGGGCCCGGCTGTGTCGCTCGAGCCACAACTGCAGTCTGCACATGACTAAGGTACGTGCGAAGTCCTTCTAGGGCATTGCATGCAAATTAGCTATATGGTGGGGGAGGCACTGTGAATGGAGCAGAGCAGAAAGGTGGCGTGTCATCCCGCAGCCTAATGTGATGAGGTCATCACTCTGCACCTCATCACAGTGCTGTGAGCAACGCGGAGCTGGCGAGCGCACGGCATCCGGCAGGGAGAGGTAGGCGCTCTATGAGCTGAAGATTGCTGGGGGTGGTGGGGGACCCGCTGATTCCAGCCACGGGGGGTGGGGGGGCTCTGATTCCAGCTGCGGGGGATGGGGGGGCTCTGACTCCAGCCGCGGGGGGCAGGGGGTGTGCTGACCCCAGCCGCGGGGGGGTGCTGACCCCAGCCACGGGGGGCGGGGGGGGGAGCGCTGACTCCAGCCGTTGGGGGTGCTGACTCCAGCCACGGGGGGTGGGGGGGGGGCGCTGACTCCAGTCACGGGGGGGCAGGGGGGGTCTGCTAGCTCCAGCTGCGGGGGGCGGAGGGGGCGCTGACTCTAGCTGCGTCTAGGTTGCTTTAGCTGGATGTGTGGAGGGCACACATGCAGCTGAAATGCATCGCTGCTCAGAGAGGACGCTGCAGGACGTGGGAGCTGGGGAGGGTGAGTAAAATGTTTGTTTTTTTTCTTTTTGTAGTGGACAAATATACGAGGAGAGACCCAGGAAAGGCACATATACACAAGAAGGAGGAGATATATACCAGGAAGGGGACAAAAACCAAGTTGGGGACATATATACCAGAATGTGCCCAGGAGGGGAATATATATACATCAGGAGGAGCCTAAGATGGGGATATATATGCTGGGAAAGGGACAAATAAATCAGGATGGGAACATATATACCAGGAGGAGGACATATATACCAAGAAGGGGATAGAAACCAGGATGGGGACATATATACCAGAATGTGCCCAGGAGTGGGATATACATACCAGGAGGTGCCCAGGATTGGACATATATACCAGGATAGGGACAAATAAACTCGGATGGGAACATGCATACCAGGAGGGTCCCTGGATGGGGACATATTCCTGGAAGAGGACATTTATGCTAGGAAGGGAACAATAAACCAGGATGGGGACATACCAGGAAGGGCCTAGGATGCAGACATATATACCAGGATATTATACTATTATATATTATATTATAGGATAATATACAGAGGGGTAGTGTGAGTGGAGTGATATACAGAGGAGCATTGTGTGTGTGTGAGAATATATATATATATATAAAAAGAGGGGCAGATTGTGTGTGGGATAGTGTACAAAGGGGCAGCGTACATGAGGGATATTACACAGAGGGTCATTGTGTGTGTGTATATTATACAGAGTTAGAGTATGTGGGGGATATATAGAGGGGCAGTGTGTGTGTGTGTAGGATGCTATAGAAAGGAGCAGTGTGTGGGATATTATACAAATGGGCAGTGTGTGTTGGTATTTACAGAGGAGCAGTGTACGTATGGGGATATTATACAGAGGACAGTGTGTGGAGAGGGATATATTGAGGAGCAGTGTTTGTGGGGAGATATTATACAGAGGAGCAGTGTGTGGGAGGATATTATACAGAGGAGCAGTGGGTGTGGGAGGATATTATACAGAGCAGTGTGTGTGGGAGGATATTATACAGAGGAACAGTGTGTGTGTGGGATATTATATTGATAAACAGTGTGTGTGGGGGATACTAAACAGAGGAGCAGTTTGTGGGGGGGATATTATACAGAAGACGAGTGTGTGGGGAGGTATTATGCAGAGGTGCATTGTGTGTGGGGGATATTATACAGAGAAGCAGTGTGGGGGGATATTATACTGAGGAGCAGTGTGTGGGGGGATATTATACTGAGGAGCAGTGTGTGGGGGGTATGGTATTCTGAGGTGCAGTGTGTGTGTGTGGGATAGTGTACTGAGGTGCAGTGTGTGGGGGGATATTATTCAGGGGAGCAGTATGGGGGATATTACACAGAGGCGCAGTGTGTGGGGGATATTGCACTGAGGAGCAGTGTGTTTGAGGGATATTATACAGAGGCGCAGTGTGTGGGGGATATTACACTGAGGAGCAGTGTGTTTGGAGGGATATTATACAGAGGAGCAGTGTGTTTGTGAATATTTTACACAGGGGCATTGTGTGGGTATATTCTACTGAGGGGCATTGTTTGTGGGGGATATTATACATGGGGCAGTGTGTGTGGGAGAGATATTATACAGAGGAGCAGTGTATGTGTGTGTGTGTGTGTGTGTGTGATTTCTTACAGAGGGGCAGTGTGTGGGGATATTATACACAGGGATATCATGTGGGCATACACTGAGGGGCAGTGTGTGGTGGAATATTATAAATAGGGGCAGTGTGGGAGAGAGATTATGGAAAGGGGCGGTGTAGAGAGTATATTATGCAGAGGGGAGGTGTAGGGGGTGTATTATTAATTTTCTAAGGGAAATGCTTTATTTTCTGGAACAACTTCAAAGGTGCTAACACTTTTGGCCATGACTGTGTGTGTGTGTGTGTGTGTGTGTGTGTATATATATATATATATATATATATATATATATATATATATATATATATATATATATATTTACACACACACACACACACACACACACATACGTTTTTCAAGAATGGTGGTGAGTGTGGAGGGCTTGAGGGGTGGAGTCAGAGCTGGGGTGGGGTGTAATATCCATGGATACGGCATAAATGGTTGAAATCGGAAGACTTCTAAAAAAACAAGATCAGACGTGGTGGATTTGAGGTGCAGATTCTCCAGCACAAATTTGTAATTTATTGTACATTTGAAGAGATCAATTTTCTTAGGATATAAAAAAAATGGCCTCCTGTCCTCGTTTGTTTCCTGAGAAACTGGGTACAAAATCAGTAGGGGGGCACCAAAGGGCAGTTTTGCACAGGGCGCCATTCAGGCTAAGGCCGGCCCTGCAAACAGGAACCAATTTGTGTTGGACAAGAGTAATTAGAAGACCAGAGAAAGCAATGCAGTGGTGAACAGATGTTGTGTCATAAATTGCAGGGTTCTGCGTAGAACAGACTGTACAGAGAATGACCCCGGTATTATCCCATCAGACATGGATAATATAGGGTTAGACTCCTAGTGGCGTCAGGTACAACCTGTGGATAACTAGGTTATGTACAGCCCGAGCCTGTGACATCACATGGCCGGCAACCACCTGATCATATAACATGTTAGTCCTGTCCTGCAAGCTTGCCGCATGATCATCACTAGGAAACAGCCTGCATTGCTGAACAAGGACATCATTTGTTTAGGAGTCTGTTGATCCCTTTGAGGTATACTGGTTTCCCACATAAATGCCAGCTTAGGTACATCTCGTTGGGGACTTACAGCCACGCCGACACAGTTAGCTCTTATAATGTTTCAGTGTGAGCGATGGCTTTGGGTTTGTTGTTCTTGGCTGGTAAAATTTTGGCACATTAATCCACATACATGTCCATTATGAGAAAACATAAAGGGCAACACCAACCAAAACTAAAAAAGACTGTACATTAGTTGGAGGGGAAGTCCAAAACACTTCTGAGCCATGTTTATGTTGATAATGCTCAGTAGAGGGTCTCAAATATAAATATGTCATCTGTTTTTCATTTGGTTGGGTAAAGTAGCAACTCTAAAAAGGAGAAGAGACCATTAAGGGGGCTTTACACGCTACGATATCGCTAATGCTGAGTCGTTGGGGTCACGGAATTTGTGACGCACATCCGGCCGCATTAGCAATGTTGTTGCGTGTGACACCGATGAGCGATTTTGCATCGTCTCAAAAACGTGCAAAATCACTCATCGGTGACATGGGGGTCCATTCTCAATTATCGTTACTGTGTGACGCCCTGGGCAAGCCAGGGGTCACAGGTCATAACACCACCACAACCTACACCCCAGATAGGTACACCAAAGCTACACAAAAATCCTTGTTGCCTTCCTCCAGGGGCTGATGTCCACACCAGGGGGTGGGCCAGGCGGTTGGCTCCGCCCACCGAGGAGTTCACAGCCCTGGAGGCGGGAAAACCAGGCAGATGAGTCTAGGGAGAGTTTGAAGTAAGAAGGAAGTGGTAGAGGAGCAAGAGAGAGGAGTAAAGTGGAAGAGACAGTGACAGTTGAAAAACCCTGAAGTTGGTCCGGGTGTGTGCCCCGGACTGAGAACAGCAAGGTCAGCAGACGGCGGTGACTGTCTGCAGGAGAGGCTGCTTGGAGGTTGCCGAAAGGACCGTGGACGGGTGGTGGCCCGGCGGTATCGGAGCGGTATACGAAGAGCAGTCAGTACCATTGGCAGGGGCCTTTCGGATCCCAGCAAGGCTAGAAGTCGCCGTGAATTTGCCAAATCCGTCAGTGAAGGGGACCTCTGGGTCTCCCAACAACCAAGTCCCGATTGAAGGCAACAGTCCAACCGTTAGAGAGAGACACCACCACCGCCAAGGCACCAGTTTCTCAGGGCCAGCGCCTGCGGGCAAAGTAGGGCTCCTCCGGCCCATATCCAAGTCGGGGAGCGGGTTACCGGTGGGAACCCATCGCTACCATCATCATCTTAGGTGCAGGAAAAGGGACCGTCACCGTCAACTACTGGGGAAAAGCAACTGCAGCCGTCCGTGGGAACCGTCTTTCCAGCCGTGTGTTTTACCGAGAACTGTGTCCCCATCTCAGGCTGAGTGAGTACCACAGTGCCGTGAGGCACAGCGCTGCCCCCACGTCCCTGCACCCCACCAAGCCCTGCACCGGCCCCGCCATCCCTCATCACCCACCTCATCACTGGGCCCCGGGACAACTACTCCCTACCCACGGAGGGGAGAACCAACAACTTTGCTGCTCCCTGTCATCGCTCCCGGGATCCCCATACAGAGCAGCGGTGGTGTCCACATAATCACCACAACCGTGGGTGGCGTCACGGACAATAAACAATCCCAAAAACCAATCCCCTTTCACTCACGGGCGAGGAGCGCCGCTCGAGTCCCCGGGATCCGGGCCATCGCTCGAGCCACCGAGCAGCAGCAGGCAGCAGCGGCAGCCGGACCCGAGCAGTGGGAGAGCGCGGCGTCCCCTCCTCCGCCCGCGACAACTGCAGCAGTAACGAAGTTGTTCGTCGTTCCTGCAGCAGCACACATCGCTCCGTGTGACACCGCAGGAACGAGGAACCTCTCCTTACCTGCCTCCCGGCCGCTATGCAGAAGGAAGTAGGTGGGCGGGATGTTACGTCCCGCTCATCTCCGCCCCTCCGCTTCTATTGGGCGGCCGCTCAGTGACATCGCTGTGACGCCGCACGGACCACCCCCTTAGAAAGGAGGCGGTTCGCCGGTCACAGCGACGTCGCCGGGCAGGTAAGTATGTGTGACGGGTGTGGGCGATGTTGTGCGGCACAGGCAGCGATTTGCCCGTGTCGCACAACAGATGGGGGCGGGTACCCACACTAACGATATCGGGACCAATATCGCAGTGTGTAAAGCGGCCTTTAGTGGACACTTTATCTCCACCAGAGAAGAGTAGACATTTTTTGTTACCCTTTGGAGGACAATCTTGTATTAGAGTCAGGGCCCAACAGAGGATTCTCTGAGCATGTTAAAAATCAATGGTCATCAATACACAGAAAGAGAAGTCAGTAGAAGCTCGACTGGTCCTTTACCATTAAGGGAGCTCCACATTGTATTGTATAAGGCTATGTGCGCACGTTGCGTACTAGCCCTGCAGAAATTTCTGCAGCGATCTGAAGACCACACGTGCGCTTCAAATCGCTGCAGAAAATGTCCGTAGAGAAAAAAAAAAAGCCGATTCCATGTGCTCTGCCTGCAGCTCCTGCCATAGACAGAGCAGGAGCTGCCGGCAAAGCGCACGGCTATGTGCGCACGTTGCGTAAATACATGCAGTTACGCTGCGCTTTGTAGCGCAGCGTAACTGCATGCGTCCTGCGTCCCCTGCACAGTCTATGGAGATTGTGCAGGGGCCGTGCGCACGTGGCGTCTTAGAGCGCAGCGCTTCGGCTGCTGCCCGAAGCGCTGCGTTCTAAGAAGTGACATGTCACTTCTTCCGTGCGCTTTGCCGGCAGCTCCTGCTCTGTCTATGGCAGGAGCTGCAGGCAGAGCGCATGGAATCAGCTTTTTTTTTTTTCTCTACGGACATTTTCTGCAGCGATTTGAAGCGCACGTGTGTGTCGCGGGCGGAGGAGGGGACGCCGTGCTCTCCCACTGCTCGGATCCGGCTGCCGCTGCTGCGGCCTCTGCTGCTCGGTAGCTCGAGCGATGGGCCGGATCCCGGGGACTCGAGCGGCGCTCCTCGCCCGTGAGTGAAAAGGGGATTGGTTTTGGGGGATTTATTGTCCGTGACGCCACCCACGGTTCTGGTGATTGTGTGGACACCACCGCTGCTCTGTATGGGGATCCCGGGAGAAATGGTATGGAGCAGCTAGATGTTGGCCCTCCCCTCCGTGGGTAGGGGGGTTGGTGGTCCCGGGGCCCGATGATGGAGAGTTAGCATGGTTGACAGGTGGGTTATGGGGCCTGTTGAAGTGCAGGGGCGCAGGGGCAGCGCTGTGCTGCACGGCACGGAGGTACTCACTCAGCCCAAGGATGATGACACAGTTCACGGTAAACAAGCGGCTGGTTGGACGGCTCCCTCGGACGGCTGCGGTGTTGATGTTCCCTGCAAGTTAGCGGTGACTGTCTCTTTCCTGCACCTAAATACAGTTGTTGGTAGCGATGGATTCCCACCGGTAGCCCGCTCCCCAGCTTGGATATGAGCCGGAGGAGCCCCTCTTTTGCCCGCAGGCGCTGGCCCTGAGAAACTGGTGCCTTGGCGGTGGCGGTGTCTCTCCAATATGGTTGGACGGTTGCCTTCAATCGGGACTTTGGCTGTTGGGAGACCCAGGAGGTCCCCTTCACTGACGGATTTGGCAAATTCACGGCGACTCCTAGCCTTGCCGGGATCCGAAAGGCCCCTGCCAATGGTGCTGGCTTCTCTTCGTATACCGCTCCGGTACCGCCGGGCCACCACCCGTCCACGGTCCTTTCGGCAACCTACGATCAGCCTCTCCTGCAGACGGTCACCGCCGTCTGCCAACCTTGCTGTCTCAGCCCGGGGCACACACCCGGACCAACTTCAGGCTCTGTTGCTGTCACCTTCCCTTACACTTTTACTCCTCTCTAGCTCCTCTACCACTTCACTCTAACCTCAACTTCAGCTCCAACTAATCTGCCTGGTTTTCCCGCCTCCAGGGCTGTGAACTCCTCGGTGGGCGGAGCCAACCGCCTGGCCCACCCCCTGGTGTGGACATCAGCCCCTGGAGGAAGGCAACAAGGGTTTTGTGTTCTGACCTTGGTGTTCCTGCAGGGAATGTGGGGTGTGTGGTGGTGTCATGACCTGTGACCCCTGGCTTGCCCAGGGCGTCACATGTGCTCTTCAGATCGCTGCAGAAATTTCTGCAGGGCTAGTACGCAACGTGCGCACATAGCCTAACTGCATGTATTTACGCAACGTGCGCACATAGCCTAATATTTGGAAACTGTATGATAGTGTTATGTGCTTTTTGTATGGCACTATAGCTTAGGCACTGTTCAGCAGTATTACATGAGCACTCTATAATTAAATACTTGCACAGTATGATGCTTTATTTTTGAATTGAAATGTCTGCCACTCAAGTAAATGGCCAAATAATCATCCCGCATAGTTGCTCAATCAGTGTGGCATACAAGATGTTTTTACGAGGAAAAAAACATATTGCAAAATGTGTGAGTAGGACAGCATTAAAATTCATCTATCATTACATAGGAACACTTGGAACAGGGGCATTGTTATGATGCTAAGTTTGAGCAAATCTGCAAAAATTCAAATTTGCAGATTTGCTTGAATTTGTCCATGATATTTGAGTTCCCTTGAACATTGAAATCAAATCAAATATGATATACTCTGGGGTCTCTCTAGACCTGAAAGCATAATAAATGTAGGGCCCTAAAAAAGTAACATTCTCCTGTCCCTCACCTTCTTTTTGCTGATTTTGCTGATCCTTGCCCTGTTCTCACATTTTGGTCCTGCTTCAGTTACAGTTGCTCTTCGGTCTTCTTTACAGGTCCTGTTGGTCCTCAGCACTTTCAGCACTGACTAGGCCCTGCAAGCGAGGAGCTGGTCTTCGGTCTTCTTTACAGGACCTGTTGGGCCTTTAGCACCTCTAGCACTGACTAGGCCCTGCGAGAGAGGTCTTAGTCTTCGGTTTTCCTACAGGCTCTGTTTGGCCTTCAGCACCTCTAGCACTGACTAGGCCCTACAAGAGTGGAGCTGGTCTTCGGTGTTCTTTACAGGTTCTGATGGGTCCTCAGCACCTCTAGCACTGACTAGGCCCTGTGAGAGAGGATCTGGTCTTCGGTCTTCTTTACAGGTCCTGTTTGGTCCTCAGCACCTCTAGCACTGACTAGGCCCTGCAAGAGAGGAGAGGTGAGTGACTATTATTTTTTTTTTTCATGTAAACCCTTGTTAGTCAAAATTTTGCTGGATTTATGTGAAACAAACTGCAAAAAAAAATTTGATTCGTGCACATTTAAACTTTGGGGGGAAATTTGAATCAAAATTGCTTTGCTTCAAATTGATTCTTCATTTACTCTTTCATAAATGATGTCAATAACAGATTACCTACTGGGCACTATGAATTTTCATATATAGTCCTCAGAACCATGGATCAGGGGGCCCCATGTTAGCTGACAATGCAGTTTTTCTGTACAGAAGAGTCCCACACAAGTACTCTGTACCCAATAGCAAAAATATTTTGACCAACAAGTGTTGAGCCCTCCAAGGCTTCTAGAGTAATTGTGTACCGCCCCCGTGCCAGCAGCGGGGCTGCTCGGATCCGGATCTGCGGTGGCTCGAGGGGTCTCCGGACCCGGGGATCATGCGGCCACTCGATAAGAAGGGGGGATGAGAATGTTCGTGACGCCACCCACGGTGCGTGGTAATGTGAGGGACGACCGCTGCGGTTGGGGAGCCCGGTGACGATGGTGTGGCAGCCTGATGTTTTAACCCCACCGTGGGTAGGGGGCTTGTGTCCCGAGGCCCGTCGGACGGTTGGCGAATGGGTGCCGCTGGGGTAGGAGCAGGGGTATTTCACTGCACTCACTCAGTCCAGGAATAACAATACCGACAGCTTGTAAACCAGAATTCTGAGCACCACTGCAGCTTGTAGGGAGCACGCTTGGGTCCGTACCTTGGTGTTGCTGGTGGCCTGTGACCCTGTCCTTGGCACCTCTGTCTCTGTTGGACCCATGGGTATAAAACTCTTCAGGTCCCGCTCACCCGTATGGCTAACGGAGTGAGCTTGCTCTCAGGGTTCACGCATAGGATTTCTCTGGACTGTATTGGGAAAGTCCTATCCCATCGGTGCGCTAGTACCCCGATTTTGGAGCGGGTTGGGGATGACACTTGAAGTCTTCACCCCCGTCGGGTAAATTACCGGAACGCGTGAAGCTACTTTCCGGCCTAGGGTCACCGTACCCCGTCGTACCCTGGCTCCTGCCCGGTGATAGCTCCTCGGCAGTCCGTGCCCCTTGACACTGTCCCCTGCGAACGGGTTCCAGCTCCTACCAGGCCCAGACCAACGTCTGCCACCTAGTACACAGGAGCTCTTCTCCGTGGCCTCTCCTCACGAGAGTCACCACACACCTCCTCTCCATTCACTCTCCACTGCTCAACTCTCTAGCTCAACTCCCCAAGCTCAACTGTCACTTTCCTCACCTTCCCCTCACCAACCCCCCATGTGGACGGCCCTATTCCCTTCAGGCCCCCCAATGGTGTGTTTGGTAGGTTAAAGTAGGACGTGTTCCTAGGATTTTGATTGGCCAAGCTGTTAGCAACACCAAAGGACAGGACCCGTAACCAAGGAGGGTGGATACTGTGCAGAAGGGCAGATTGCACAATACCCTGTGACGACCTGATAGGCCAGGGCGTCACATTCCCCCTTGGTTAAGCGTAGCTCGTCTGCGAGCTAAAGGACGCCAGAGGTTTATTTTTATTTTGTTATTTTATTTTTTGCTTAACTGTGAAAAAAAAGGGAACATAAGTTAACACATTTTTTTTATTCAACGGGACCACCAGACACAGGGGAGGCAATGCACTTAAACGTTACTAAAATTCTATTATACTAAGAGTCCGTCGCCCAACGGTGTGACGCTACCGGTTTCCATGGTAACTCCGTTGCAGACCCTTCCTGCGACAGTCCAGTCCCAACGTCCCGGATCCTAATAACCCGCCACCCAAACAACCTGTTCCCCCTGGAAACCTAAAGTGGGTCCGTGACCTGATTAAGGTCCCGGGTGTTGTTTTTTAGACGACTCTGGTTGGCACAGGAGGTGCAACTATTTTACAAGACACAAGCTTGTGTTGGTCACGCAAGTCCTGTGACCGTGGTCCATTTCTTTACTTAATATATATAAAAACTGAACGGAGTCCATGTACCGGGTGTACACATTTTGACAATCTTCTAGCAAATCTGGTAACTTTCACTCATTTGATAAAAACCAGTTGATTTAGCACTTAATCACTAACATTTTCTATATGAAAAATAATAAACTATGAAAAATAATAAACGAAAACACCGATACCTAACATTCTATGGCATCACAACTGCTGGTACTGTATGTTTAACACTCTTGACCGCTGCATTACTGCAACGGACAATCACGATAAATCTGCGCCAGTGGCCCTTCCAGGGCACAGCGCAGCCTCTGGCCACCATTCCATGAGCCCCAGACCCAGGTGGCACTTCCACTCACAAGGTCTTGAGCGGCAATTCTTCTCCAGCGTCGCTCTCTGGCTATCGCTTTTGTACGGAATCGTAATAGCCGCCGCCCGTGTACTTCTCCAGCTCAGGGATCGATGCTAGGCTGCATTTCAGCCTCTGGCACTGGTGGTAAGTAAACTTCTGCGGCCCTGTCAGCCGTCGGGATACCGCACGGTAACGGAACAGGCAGACATCTTGGTTCCACTGCCGCTGGTGTAGACTGATGAACCGACTGCTCCGCAGCCGGGGTTGCAGGGCCCAGGTGCTCTGCCTCTAAGGACAGGCCCGGTGATGTGACCGGGTCTGGTCAGGCCGGCGTCTGGGTGACCGCTGCCGTGGCTGGAATGAGGGCCTTGCTCTGGATCTCTGCAGCCGGAGACTCTGATAAATAGACTGAAGGTTCCGCTGCCGGGGTTGGTTGGGGCAGCTAGGCGTCTGCCGAGGACGGGGTAGTCGGTAGTGGAGCGCTCACCGTGAGCGGGGACGGTCCAGATCCCTCAGCCACTTTGGCCGAATTTGTGCAATCAGCAAGGACTGGGTAACCGCTTACCCTCTCTTCACGTGGGATTTCAATCTCACGGGATCGCACCGCCACCGCCAGGCTCCTCATCTCTTCCCTCCAGTGGTTCAGAATGAACAGGAACTGCGTCCGCATTCTCCTGCACAGCTGCTCTGTTTCCTCCTCTATCCATGTCACGGTCCCAGAGACAGCACGTTCTGGGGACCAGTCTCGCTCCACCATCTTGCCACTGCGTCTTCCAGGAACGTTATGATTGAGTCCTGGTGTCCCTGCTCCACTTCCGCTAGTTACACATTTTGGCCCGCCCCCTCGGTCTTTTCGCAGCACTCTCTCGCTGACCGTGGCCCTCTGGGAACTTCTTCAGGAAGACGAGGGGCGGGACCTAATCTTCGCGCTCTTTCTCGGAAAAAACGGGTTTTTGGCGTGAAAAAATGGCGGACAATGGCGGAATTGGAGGGAAACAGAATCTTGAATCGCGGTTTTCGGCTTTCAAGGTGCACGTCACCCAGGTAAGTGGGTCCTGCTCATATCCTGTTCGTGACCCAAAGTTTTTCGAGGTGTACCGCCCCCTTGCCAGCAGCCGGGCTGCTCGGATCCGGATCCGCGGTGGCTCGAGGGGTCTCCGGACCCGGGGGTCGTGTAGCCACTCGATAAGAAGGGGGGATGAGAATGTTCGTGATGCCACGCACGGTGCATGGTAATGTGAGGGACGACCGCTGCGGTTGGGGAGCCCAGTGACGATGGTGTGGCAGCCTGATGTTTTAACCCCACCGTGGGTAGGGGGTTTGTATCCCAGGGCCTGTCAGACTGTTGGCGAATGGGTGCCGCTGGAGTAGGAGCAGGAGTATTTCAGTGTACTCACTCAGACCAGGAATAACAACACCGACAGCTTACAAACCAGAATTCTGAGCCCCACTGCAGCTTGTAGGGAGCACGCTTGCGTCCGTGCCCTTAGTGTTGCTGTTGGCCTGTGGCACCTCTGTCTCTGTTGGACCCGTGAATATAAAAGATTCAGGGTTCACGCGTAGGATTTCTCTGGACTGTATTGGAAAGTCCTTTCCCATCGGTGCGCTAGTACCGCGATTTTGGAGTGGGTTGGGGATGACACTTGAAGTCTTCACCGCTGTCGGGTAAATTACCGAAACGCGTGAAGCTACTTTCCGGGCATCACAATTGTTCCTTGCTACTAGCCTTTTTTTATAAATGTTTCCACAATATGGATTATTGAGCTTTCCTCTCATAGGCGTCCCAACTGCCCGATTTAAAGTAAACAGTGGGGATACATTTGGGGTTCACTGTGTCCCAGCTTGATTAACCCTTTAAATGCACTGTACATCAGCTCTAGACTATGCACTGACTGTTAATCACTACCTCGAGCAGGCCTTCATGAGTGACATAGAAGAAATGCATCCAAAACAGCTAGGCACGTTCAGACAAGCTAGTTACTAGCACTGATCCTAAAAATAAAGGCTTAAATGAAAAATACCCTGATGCCTCTCTTGCTGCTGGCTTTTACTATACTTTTGTTTTACTCATATAAAAGATTTCTGTTTGTTTCTTTGCATTTACATGAAGTTTAGATTTCAATGATTAGGAAAATGTCTGACTTGATGAGACACATCCATTAAGCAATCTCACTCTCTGGGATACATCCTGACTCATGAGGGAAGTTTTCCTTATGGTAAAAATATCTATGCAGCAAAAATGTTCTCTTTCTCGGTGTTTAACATAATGACCTATATATTACATCAGTCATCAGTTCCAAATAAAAGAACTAGGGTTGTAACGGAGGAGAACTAGAGAAGTATGTACCCTATGTCCTTGATGGCAGAAAGTCTTCTTCGAAAGGATTTCCTCAATATATATTTTCAGGAGTGCTTCACTCCTCTGCCTCCTGACTTTCTGCTTGCTGGTGGAGGGGTGCTGTTAATAATTGACAGTTTGGACCCATGGCACCGCTAAACCGTCCCAAAGTGTGCTTACTCCAATGCTGGCAGCAGAGACCCCCGTGCCTCTTCAGCATTGGAGGAGCACAGGAGCACTGAAGCTGGCCAAATCTAGTCATCCCATCAGCTTCAGAGCAGCTTTTGCAAGCTCTATAACACGTGGCGTAACTAAAGGCTGATGGGCCCTGATGCAAGATTTGGATCTTGCATCTGTATGTTGGTCAGAAGTATGGGTGGGCCCTTGTAGCTTTCTAAATCCTACAAAGACATATGTGTTGCCCCCCTTCCAATATGTAATAATGCCCCCCATCCTGGTCCTCTTCCTAGTATATGTCCCCCATCCTGGTATATATGTACCCATCCTGATATACAAGTATATGCCCAAATCTTCGTACGTGTCCTAAATCCTGGGCATATATGCTTCCCCAATTCTGGTATATATGTTCAAAATCCTGGTGTGTATGTCTCCCATCCTGGTATATATGTCTCCCATCCTGGTATATATGTACCCATTCTGATATATATGCCCAAAGCCAAGTACATGTGTCCCACATCCTGGGAATATATTCCCCCATCCTAGTATGTATTTTCCCCATCAGGGGCCCCATCCTGTATATATGTCCTCAATTTTGACATATATGTACCAAATCCTGGTGTATATATCCCCCATTCTGATATATATGTCCTCAATTGGGGGCTCCATTAACATCAGATTTGCTCACCGGGACACCAAATGATACTCTGTTGGGCCCTGGTCCTCGGGGAGCCTCCAAGCCGGACGTACATGGGGCCCAAAGATAACTGTTGCTTGGTCATTAAAATAGCCATCAGCCTATAATCTGGCAGCTAACGTCAGCACAAGTTGTATGGCAGCAATGTCAATGCCATCCGCCGAGTGCACACGTCAGCTGCCAGCCTCTGATAGGCCTGCTGCCATTTAAACAACCAGTGTCATTCATTGTGTACCAATTTTATTGCATGCAAGAATTGGATCACAGGTGCGGAGAAGATGGAGAGATTAGTTTCTCCATTTTTTCCATTCTCTGTCTCAGCGTATATCGGGCTGCACTCGGATGACATCAGTGCAGTCTAATGTTTCACACGCACCAATAGACTTGTAAGGGTTTGTGCTGTCTGATATATGCTGCCAATTGCAGCATGCAGCGCTGGTCGGCTCTGCCCCATAGTGTAACATTGGGGCGACTACTATCCGATAAAACATCAGGTAGAACTCATCCGAATTATATGCAAATATGAGTGAGCCCTTACTTTGAGGATACTATTTACCATGGGGAGAACAAAAGGGAGGTCCAGTTAGACTATATTTACAAGTTGCTTTTTTGTTGTTTTTCTGCAGGAAAAACCTGCTCTCTTGGCAATAAAGAAGTAGGTTTTGCTGCTTTTTTTGTTGTTGTGTTTTTGGTGCAGATTATATGTGAATAGTGTGAATAGCCCCTCCCCCCAAAAAAAAGTTAAATAATCAACAGGTGTTCTTTAATTCAGGCATGCATGTATCAGTTAGACGCCAAACATTGTCAAAGAAAGAGATTCCTCTGAAATAGGTGTTCCATAATACATCGTGCCATAAGTAATACATTTTACCATGTGCCGTAATACAAGGTGTCATGTGCCATAATACACTTTGCCATGTACCATTAATTATCATCCCATAATACATTGTCCTTGTATAATTGTTTCTATCATAGCCCCATCCTGGTATTTGTCCCCATCATGGCCCCATCCTGGTATATTTCCCCATCATAGCTCCATCCTCATATATGTCCTTATTCTGGTATATGTCCCCATCATGGCTCCATCCTGGTATATTTCTCCATCATGGCCCCATCCTGGTATATGTTCCCATCATGGGCCCATCCTGGTATATACAGTCATATGAAAAAGTTTGGGCACCCCTATTAATGTTAACCTTTTTTGTTTATAACAATTTGGGGTTTTGCAACAGCTATTTCAGTTTCATATATCTAATAACTGATGGACTGAGTAATATTTCTGGATTGAAATGAGGTTTATTGTACAAACAGAAAATGTGCAATCCGCATTTAAACAAAATTTGACTGGTGCAAAAGTATGGGCACCTCAACATAAAAGTGACATTAATATTTTGTAGATCCTCCTTTTGCAAAAATAACAGCCTCTAGTCGCTTCCTGTAGCTTTTAATGAGTTACTGGATCCTGGATGAAGGTATATTTGACCATTCCTGTTTACAAAACAATTCCAGTTCAGTTAAGTTTGATGGCCGCCGAGCATGGACAGCACACTTCACATCATCCCACAGATGATTCCATTCCAGAACATTGTAATTGTTCCTCTGCATGAATGCCTGAGTAGATTTGGAGCGGTGTTTTGGATCATTGTCTTGCTGAAATATCCATCCCCTGCGTAACTTCAACTTCGTCACTTTAATTTAATCGTATGAACGTATATCTTATCATCATATAAAAATAAACACCAGACAATAGACAGTGATTGAAAAATATCAAAAGGATAAAAATCAAATTTGAATATCAAGATTTTCTATATATGCAATAGCGTTATCATTTACAATATAGAAATCCTTCTTGTCACCATGGTAGGATCTCAGGGGGAGCTCCTCAACAATGTGCTGGATAGTTTGACGATCTGCTCCACAGTCACAGGTCGGAGAGTCATATTTTCCCCACTTATACATAAAATCTGCACAGACGCCAAAGTTTGTTCTGATACGATTTAGAGTAACCCATGTTTTCCTTGGTAGATTGAGGCTATGTGTCCACGTTGCTTTTCACCTGCTTTTTACCTGCTTTTTTGCTGCTTTTTCAACTGCAGCGTTTAATGGCAAAATAGATGTGCTCTGCTTTTCAAGCAAAGTCTATGGGAATTTGGGTTTCTTGTACCCACTATGCAGTTCAAACTGCAGCCTTTTTGTGGCAGAATCATGGACAAAAACTCAGCTTTGCAGTGCAAAACCCAAATGGCAAAAACAATTGACATGTCAATTGTTTTTGCCATTTGCGTTTTGAACTGCAAAGCAGAGGTTTTGTCCAAATTTCTGCCAGAAAATGGCTGCAGTTTGAACTGCATAGTGGGCACAAGAAACCCAAATTACCATAGACTTTGCTTGAAAAGCAGAGCACATCTATTTTGCCATTAAACGCTGCAGTTGAAAAAGCAGCAAAAAAAGCAGGTAAAAAGCAGGTAAAAAGCAACATGGACACATAGCCTGAAGCCTGGTGGAGGGTTTTGTAAATTAGGGAACTTCGTCACTGATTCTTGCACATTATTGTCAAGAATCTGCTGATATTGAGTTGAATCCATGCGACCCTCAACTTTAACAAGATTCTCGGTGCCGGCATTGGCCGCACAGCCCCAAAGCATGATGGAACCTCCACCAAATTTTACTGTGGGTAGCAAGTGCTTTTCTTGGAATGCCGTGTTTTTTTGCCTCCATGCATAACGCCTTTTTGTATGACCAAACAACTCAATCTTTGTTTCATCAGTCCACAGGACCTTCTTCCAAAATGTAACTGACTTGTGCAAATGTGCTTTTGCATACCTCAGGCGACTCTGTTTGTGGCGTGCTTGCAGAAATGGCTTCTTTCGCATCACTCTCTCATACAGCTTCTCCTTGTGCAACGTGCGCTGTATTGTTGACCGATGCACATTGATACCATCTGCAGCAAGATGAAGCTGCAGGTCTTTGGAGGTGGTCTGTGGATTGTCCTTGACTGTTCTCACCATTCTTCTTCTCTGCCTTTCTGATATTTTTCTTGGCCTGCCACTTCTGGGCTTAACAAGAACTGTACCTGTGTTCTTCCATTTCCTTACTATGTTCCTCACAGTGGAAACTGACAGTTTAAATCTCTGAGACAACATTTTGTATCCTTCCCCTGAACAACTATGTTGAATAATCTTTGTTTTCAGATCATTTGAGAGTTGTTTTGAGGAGCCCATGATGCCACTCTTTATAGGAAATTCAAATAGAACAACTTGCAAGTGGCCACCTTAAATACCTATTCTCATGATTGGATACACCTGCCTATGAAGTTCAAAGCTCAATGAGGTTACAAAACCAATTTAGTGCTTTAGTAAGTCAGTAAAAAGTAGTTAGGAGTGTTCAAATCAAGAAATTGATAAGGGTGCCCATACTTTTCCACTGGTCAAATTTTGATTAAATGAGGATTGCACATTTTCTGTTAGTACAATAAACCTCATTTCAATCCAGAAATATTACTCAGTCCATCAGTTATTACATATATGAAACTGAAATAGCTGTTGCAAAACCCCAAATTGTTATAAAGAAAAAAGGTTAACATTAATAGGGGTGCCTAAACTTTTTCATATGACTGTATGTTCCCATCATGGTCCCATTCTGATATATATGTCTCTATCATGCCCCCATCCTGGTATATATGTCCCCATCTTAGCCCCATCATGGTATATATGTCCCTATCATGGCCCTATCATGATATATATGTTCCAATCATGGCTCCATCCTGGTATATATGTCTCCATCATGCCCCCATCCTGGTATATATGTCCCCATCAGGGCCCCATCCTGCTATATATGTCCCCATCGTAGGCACCATCCTGATTAATATGTCCCCATCCTGGTATAAATGTCCCCCATCCTGGTATATATGCCCCCATTCTGGTATATTTGTTCCCATCCTAGCATATATGTCCCTAGCCTGGGCCCATCCTGGTGTATATGTCTTCCATTGTAAACCCCACCCTGGTAATATATGTTAACCATCCTGGTATATATGTTCCCTATCCTGGTATATATGTCCTTATCCTGGTATATGTGTTCTCCATCCTGGTATATGTGTTCCCCATTCTGGTATATATGTCTATATCCTGGACCCAGCCTAGTATGCAAAGAGGAGGGGAGCCAGCACTGCTTATGAATGGCATGCAACAATGAAAAAATACAAAGTATAATATTCACAAATTCATTCCTACTGTAACAATTCAAGGAGATTTTTTGCAAATGATTGATCAATGATTTGAGCCCCCCTGCCCCGTCACGGCAAATCTCTATAGCGGGGTTCCTAACTCTATATTATAAATTATTATGTACCATAAGGTCTCATATAATGAGCAGGACCATATGAAAACACCACTTACCCGAGACATGTCTGAACCGCTCCCATGCTGCAAGGACTGACAACTGCGAATAAAGGCAGCCCAGGTGCCAGTGTGTGTGGCAGAACCACACACACCAGCACAATGTCAAAACTGGCCCCCACAGTGCCAGACCAGCAAGCATGGATGAGGGCGGAACAGCCCAAGGCAGGTGGTGCTTAAATAATGATGCCTGAATGATACATGAATTTTGATGGCAACAGAAGGAAATTGCAAACCCCACTGGGCGTGCACAGCAAGGTGGTGGTCAACCACCGACCAGTTAAATGCAAAGAGGAGGGGGACCAGCACTGCTTATGAATGGCATGTAACAATGAAAAAATAAAAAGTGTAATATTCACAAATTCATTCCTACTGTAACAATTCAACCCAGCCTGACACTTCTCAGGTAGGTGATGTTCTCATATGGTCCTGCGCATTACACGAGACCTTATGGTACGTATGTATATTATAACTGTAGTGTAGGGACCCCCTTATAGAGATTTGCCATGACGGGGCAGGGGGGCTCAAATCATTGATCAATCATTTGCCAAAAATCTCATTGAATTGTTACAGTAGGAATGAATTTGTGAATATTACACTTTTTACTTTTTCATTGTTGCATGCCACTCATAAGCAGTGCTGGCTCCCCTCCATTTTTCGTTTACTGGTCAGGTGGTTGACCGCCACCATGCCGTGCACGCCCAGTGTGGTTTGCAAATTCCTTCTGTTGCCATCAAAATTTATGTTGGTGCCTGTTCACATACAGCCACCGCCTCCTGTTCCATAGGCATCATTACTTAAGCACCACCTGCCTGGGGCTGTTCCGCCCTTCATCCATGTCTGCTGGTCTGACACTGTGGGGGCTAGTTCTGACATTGTGCTGGTGTGTGTGTTTCTGCCGCACACACTGGCACCTGGACTGCCCTTCTACTCGCAGTTGTCAGCCCTTGCAGCATGGGAGCGGTTCTGACACTTCTCAGGTAGGTGATGTTCTCATATGGTCCTGCGCATTACACGAGACCTTATGGTACGTATGTATATTATAACTGTAGTGTAGGGACCCCCCTCATAGAGATTTGCCGTGACGGGGCAGGGGGGCTCAAATCATTGATCAATCATTTGCCAAAAATCTCATTGAATAGTTACAGTAGGAATGAATTTGTGAATATTACACTTTTTACTTTTTCATTGTTGCATTCCACTCATAAGCAGTGCTGGCTCCCCTCCATTTTTCGTTTACTGGTCAGGTGGTTGACCGCCACCATGCCGTGCACGCCCAGTGTGGTTTGCAAATTCCTTCTGTTGCCATCAAAATTTATGTTGGTGCCTGTTCACATACAGCCACCGCCTCCTGTTCCATAGGCATCATTACTTAAGCACCACCTGCTTGGGGCTGTTCCGCCCTTCATCCATGTCTGCTGGTCTGACACTGTGGGGGCTAGTTCTGACATTGTGCTGGTGTGTGTGTTTCTGCCGCACACACTGGCACCTGGACTGCCCTTCTACTCGCAGTTGTCAGCCCTTGCAGCATGGGAGCGGTTCTGACACTTCTCAGGTAGGTGATGTTCTCATATGGTCCTGCGCATTACACGAGACCTTATGGTACGTATGTATATTATAACTGTAGTGTAGGGACCCCCCTCATAGAGATTTGCCGTGACGGGGCAGGGGGGCTCAAATCATTGATCAATCATTTGCCAAAAATCTCATTGAATTGTTACAGTAGGAATGAATTTGTGAATATTACACTTTTTACTTTTTCATTGTTGCATGCCACTCATAAGCAGTGCTGGCTCCCCTCCATTTTTAGCCTAGTATGTATGTCCTTATTCTGGGCCCCTTCCTGTTATATACAGTCCTCGTTCTGTCTCTAATGCGTACAAAAAACAAAAAGATTCTACTCACCTCACCTGCAGTGCCCAGCAGCTGACATTGTTACCTGTGGTCATTTTATTACCTGTACACTATATACAGAGCTCCTGTATACAATGGCACTGGTGATCACTGTATTACTTGTTTACTATTCACTATATACAGAGCTCCTGTGTATGTAATGGGGGTAATATTAGTGTTATTAGTATTGTGGTTTTATTCAGGATCAGTATTGTATTATTCAGTCACTATGTAGTGTAATATTTGCTTGTGTTCTGGTCACAGTGTGGCAGTGTTTTCCCCTTGTTTGTGGTATTATTTGGTCACTATGTGGTGGTAATATGTGATCTGGTCATGCTGTGGCGTTATTTTCCCCTGTATGTGGTATTATTAGTCTAGGTATAGTGGATTGTGTTGTGCTTGTGAAGGTCATTTGTTCACTTTTATATTAATTAGGAGAGGAGTATTTATTTACTTTAGAGATTAAATACTTGGAAGTTTAAGCTCTCCAACTCCAGTGACTATTACACAGCAGCAGAGAGGCACTTACAGGGGTTCTCTGGTAAAAAGAAATATTCACCTCTCCACCGGATAAGTAATAACTTATTTATCAGTGGGTGTCCAACTGCTGGGACCCTCACTGATGAACAGCATGGGGAACTTTTATCCCCATTAGATGAGAGGTTGTGTTCGACCAATGATCCATTCATTGCCTCAGTGGCTGTGAGAGCTGTACTTGGCTTTTTCAGGTAGCCCGAAAGTGGATGAATGGAGCTGTGGTAAGACATCTGACCTGCCTTTGCAAATTAAAATGGGATTAAAAGTGTCATGTCAGTGATAAAAGTACCCTTTTCTTCTGATCTGTGGGGATTCCACTGGTCTGATTCCACCAATTAATAAATAATCACCGAATCTGTAGATCCCATGGATTGGTGATAACTTGTTTTTACCAAAGATCCCCTTTACCCCTTCATGACCTTCGTCGTATATATATATATATATGTCCTAGGTCATGTACTCCCCGGTAACTGCGAGCTCTGGTGGCGAGCCCGCAGTAACTCCCGCACGTCTGCTGATTCAATCCAATGACACGATCAAGGGGCGCCAATGTGTTGCCATGGTAGCGCAGAGTCAACTGATTACCCCTGACGCTACCATGACGTATTTCCTGTGAGAGCCGACACTCACAGGAATGCTGCATTTCTGCTGATCAGAGCAATGCTGCTCTGATCAGTCTGATCAGCAGAAATGTACAAGTTGATCGAATCAGCAGAAATGCACAGGCGATCGGGCTGTGCAGTGATAAAGTCCATCGTAGGGACTAGTAAAATCAATAAAAAAAGTAAAAACAATTTGAAAACATATGAAAAAATTAAAACACCTAAGCATTCAAATCACCCCCTTTCCCCCCATTGAAAATGAAACAATAAAAAAAAATGCATATACAATACAATATTTCAAAATATAAAATTAATTAATCTGATCAGTACACGGCGTGGCAAGAAAAAAATTCCAAACACCAAAATTAAGTTTTTGGGTCGCCGCAACATGTTAAAATTAGTGATGAGCGAGTACTAAAAAGCTCGGGTGCTCGAAGCTCGGGCCGAGCATCCCAAGATACTCGTGTACTCGGGCCGAGCAACGAGCCCAATGTTATCCTATGGGAGACCCGAGTATTTTTGTGAAATGACCCCCCGGCAGCATGGAGAAACCCTAAAAATGTCACAAAAGTCTCAGAAGAGTGCTCAAATGACATGGCAACAGCATGGGGAAGACCCCTTGAAGCATTTATCACTGAAAAGTCACAGCTGTGAACAATTTTGTCCGCGTTTTACGCCATTTTTACGGACTCACCAGAAAACCTTCCAAAATGACCCCAAAATGATTTTTCATGGCGGAAATGTTAAGGGCACATACCCAATAGTGAGATAGAGCTGGTGTATGTTACTTTTTGAGATTAATACATGAAAGATTTTACGTGAAAACATTGTGTGGCACTCCGATGTCCCTGAGAAGAGACGTACATGAAGGCCTCTTGAGTCTAATGTGCCCATTTTGAGGAAGTGAGTCTTTGTAGTATTTTCCTTTGCCAGGGCAGTCCAAAATTGTGAGGTTCACCAATGCCCCTGCATACAGACGTGCATGAGGGCCTGTAAACCTGAAGTGCCCATTGGAAGGAAGTGGGTCTATTGTAGTATAGCCCTTAGGCAGGGCAGCCAAAAATTGGGAGGCTCCACGTTGTCCCTGGGTAGAGACGTGCATGAGGGCCTTTAAACCTGAAGTGCCCATTGTAAGGAAGTGGGTCTATTTCAGTATAGCCCTTTGCCAGGGCAGCCAAAAATTGGGAGGCTCCACATTGTCCCTGGGTAGAGACGTGCATGAGGGCCTCAAAACATTAAGTGTCCATTTTAAGGAAGTGGGTGTATTATAGTATAGCCCTTAGGCAGGGCAGCCAAAAATTGGGAGGCTCCACGTTGTCCCTGGGTAGAGACGTGCATGAGGGCCTCAAAACATTAAGTGTCCATTTTAAGGAAGTGGGTGTATTATAGTATAGCCCTTAGGCAGGGCAGCCAAAAATTGGGAGGCTCCACGTTGTCCCTGGGTAGAGACGTGCATGAGGGCCTCAAAACATTAAGTGTCCATTTTAAGGAAGTGGGTGTATTATAGTATAGCCCTTAGGCAGGGCAGCCAAAAATTGGGAGGCTCCACGTTGTCCCTGGGTAGAGACGTGCATGAGGGCCTCAAAACATTAAGTGTCCATTTTAAGGAAGTGGGTGTATTATAGTATAGCCCTTAGGCAGGGCAGCCAAAAATTGGGAGGCTCCACGTTGTCCCTGGGTAGAGACGTGCATGAGGGCCTCAAAACATTAAGTGTCCATTTTAAGGAAGTGGGTGTATTATAGTATAGCCCTTAGGCAGGGCAGCCAAAAATTGGGAGGCTCCACGTTGTCCCTGGGTAGAGACGTGCATGAGGGCCTTTAAACCTGAAGTGCCCATTGTAAGGAAGTGGGTCTATTTCAGTATAGCCCTTTGCCAGGGCAGCCAAAAATTGGGAGGCTCCACATTGTCCCTGGGTAGAGACGTGCATGAGGGCCTCAAAACATTGTTCCCATTGCAAAGGAGCGGGTCTCCTGTCGTTGTAATGTCCATTCTGCAAAGAATGGGCGAAAAAATTTACCACTGGGGGTATACCTGAAACAAAGGCCTAAGTATTGCAATTTGTAACGGTCATCATCATGGTGGCGCATGAGGAGAAGGAGGAGGAGTCCAGCGATTATCCAAAGTCCAGAAGTGTGTACCCATGGGTGAGTGGAGGTACATGGCAAACTTTAAATTCCGCTCTCATTTGCTGGTGGTGTGGTGAAGTCTGGCCCAATCCAACCCTTGTTCATCTTGATCAGAGTCAGCCTGTCAGCATTTTCAGTTGACAGGCGGGTGCGTTTATCTGTAATGATTCCACCTGCGGCACTAAAAACACGCTCTGACAAAACGCTAGCAGCAGGGCAGGCCAGGACTTCCAAGGCGTAGAGAGCCAATTCATGCCACGTGTCCAGCTTGGATACCCAATAATTATAAGGCACAGAGGAATGTCGGAGTACTGTTGTTCGATCTGCAAGGTACTCCTTCAGCATCTGGGCAAACTTAGGATTTCTTGTGGCACTACCCCGCACCTCAGGGGCTGTGGTACGTGAGGGGCTGAGAAAACTGTCCCACATCTTAAAGAGTGTTCCCCTACCTCTGGCGGATTGGACTTGTGCCTCTCTCGGCTGTACGCCTCGGTTGTCCACTGATTCATGACCTATGCCGCTAGCGTTTTGTGAGGGGAATGCTTTGCCTACTTCCGTGAGTATGGCCTTCCGAAACTGCTGCATTTTGGTTGACCTCTCCTCCACGGGAATAAGAGACAAAAAGTTCTCCTTGTAGCGTGGGTCTAACAGTGTTACCAACCAGTAATGATTGTCGGCCAAGATGTTCTTAACGCGAGGGTCACGAGACAGGCAGCTTACCATAAAGTCAGCCATGTGCGCCAGACTCTTAACAGCCAGGACTTCAGTAGCCTGACCAACAAGATGACTGAACATGCTGTCCTCCTCCTCCTCCTCCTCCTCCTCCTCCTCCTCATCTACCCTGTCCTCTGGCCAGCCACGCTGAACCGAGGATATGACTGGTGTGCATGTCATATCCTCAATTTGGCCGGAGAGTTGCTCCATGTCTTCATCCTCCTCCTCGTCATAGTCCTCCACTGCACGTTGTGATGAGACGAGGCTGGGCTGTGTGTTATCACCCACACCCACTACTGTTTCTTGCTGCAACTCATCGCGCTCCGCCTGCAATGCATCATGTTTGTTTTTCAGCAGAGACCGTTTTAGAAGGCAGAGTAGCGGTATGGTGACGCTAATAATGGCGTCATCACCACTCACCATCTTGGTGGAGTCCTCAAAGTTTTGGAGGATGGTACATAGGTCTGACATCCATCTCCACTCCTCAGGTGTTATGTGTGGAGTTTGACCCATTTCCCGACGGCTTAGGTGATGCAGGTACTCAACAACTGCCCTCTTCTGCTCACATATCCTGACCAACATGTGCAGAGTTGAATTCCAACGCGTGGGGACATCACACACCAGTCTGTGAGCCGGAAGATGCAAACGGCGCTGAAAGCCGGCAAGGCCGGCTGAAGCAGTAGGTGACTTTCGAAAATGTGCAGACAGGCGGCGAACTTTTACCAGTAGATCAGACAGCTCTGGGTATGACTTTATAAACCGCTGAACCACGAGGTTGAGCACATGGGCCACGCATGGAACATGTGTCAGCTGGCCTCGCCTCAAAGCCGCCACCAGGTTCCGGCCATTGTCACACACGACCTTTCCTGGCTTTAGGTTCAGAGGTGTGAGCCAGTGATCTGCCTGCTGTTTCAGAGCTGTCCACAGCTCTTCTGCATTGTGGGGTTTGTCACCTATGCAGATTAGCTTCAGCACAGCCTGTTGCCGCTTCGCCGAGGCAGTGCTGCAGTGCTTCCAGCTTGTGACTGGTGTGGAGGGCACAGTGGATGAGGATGCGCAGGAGGAGGAGGAGGCTGAAGAGCATGACATTCCGGAGCTGTAGAGTGTGGGTGAAACACTGACTGAGGTAGGGCCTGCAAACCTTGGTGTGGGAAGGACGTGTTCCGTCCCTCGCTCAGACTGGGTCCCAGCTTCCACAATATTAACCCAGTGTGCCGTCAACGAGATGTAGCGGCCTTGCCCACAAGCACTTGTCCACGTGTCTGTGGTTAGGTGGACCTTGGGTGAAACAGCGTTGTTCAGGGCACGTGTGATGTTTTGTGACACGTGGTTATGCAACGCGGGGACGGCACACCGGGAGAAATAGTGGCGGCTGGGGACCGAGTAACGTGGGACAGCTGCCGCCATCAGGTCACGGAATGCTTCAGTCTCCACCAGCCTAAAAGGCAACATTTCCAGCGCAAGCAGTCGCGAAATGTTAGCATTTAGAACTGTGGCATGTGGGGTGTTGGCAGTGTATTTGCGCCTGCGTTCAAAGGTTTGCTGAATGGATAACTGAACGCTGCGCTGGGACAAGGACGTGCTTGATGATGGTGTTCTTTCTGCGTAGGCAACTGCAGGTGCAGGAGTGGAGGAGGCTTGTGCGCAGGCAGCATGGACAGAGGATTGGCTCGCATGCACAACCAGCGAAGACGTAGCAGTGACATCAGCAAGCACTGCTCCTCGACTCTGTTGTACTTCCCACAAAGTCGGGTGCTTGGCTGACATGTGCCTGATCATGCTGGTGGTGGTCAGGCTGCTAGTTTTGGTACCCCTGCTGATGCTGGCACGGCAGGTGTTGCAAATGGCCTTTTTTGAATCATCTGGATCCAACTTAAAAAACTGCCAGACTCGGGAAGACCTAACATTTGTACAGGCACCTTGTGTCGTCGTGTTGTTCCGGGGAACGGTTGCCTGACTTCTGCCTGGGGCCACCACCCTGCTTCTTACTGCCTGTTGTGATGCTACGCCTCCCTCCCCCTGTGCACTGCTGTCCTCGCTCTGCATATCCTCCTGCCAGGTTGGGTCAGTTACTGGATCATCCACCACGTCGTCTTCCTCTTCCGCACCCTGCTCCTCCTCCTGACTTGCTGACAATTGTGTCTCATCATCGTCCACCACTTGTTGAGACACGTTGCCAACTTCGTGAGAACGTGGCTGCTCAAATATTTGGCCATCTGTACAGACGATCTCCTCATGACCCACTTCAATATGAGCTGGCGAGAGGCCAGAATGTGTGAATGGAAACGTGAACAGCTCTTCCGAGTGTCCAAGTGTGGGATCATTAATGTCCGAGGAGGACGTGTACTCAGCCTGGTGGTAGGAAGGAGGATCAGGTTCAGAAATGTGCGGTGCAGTATCACGGCTACTGACACTTGACCGTGTGGAAGACAGAGTGTTTGTGGTGGTGCCAATCTGACTGGAAGCATTATCTGCTATCCAACTAACAACCTGTTGACACTGGTCTTGGTTCAAGAGCGGTGTACTGCTGCGGTCCCCAAGAATTTGGGACAGGACGTGCGAGCGACTAGATGTGGCCCTTTGTTGTGGCGAAATTAGAGCTTGCCCACGACCTCGGCCTCTGCCTGCACCACCATCACGTCCACTTCCTTGTTCCTTGCCAATGCCCTTGCGCATTTTGCAATGCTGTGCACTGCTGACGTGTATATTCACTACTTGTGCGTTATATCAAAGTGTGTGGAAATTGCACACAAGTGCACCTGTACGCTGCCACCAACAGGCACACACGTGCGGTTTTAAAAACCAAGCACGGACGCAATAATAACCTAACAGGTTTTTTTGGGGAGCGACAATTACAGACAAGTCAGACACTATCTGGACTGTTTTACACTGTGTACACCAGCCCCAGATATGATGAAGGCTGGTATACGGTCACCACTACCCTGCCTGCCTGCCTGCCTGTATACTGGTACAATAGTCCTGACAAGGACTCTTTTGGTCACTAGCCTGTATTCAGACCTGGCTATACCCTGCCTGTATATAGCAACAGTAGTCCTGAGAAGGACTCTGCTACTGTACTCCGACCTGGCTATACCCTGCCTGCCTGTATACAACTAGAATAGTCCTGAGAAGGACTTTTGGTCACACTGTTTGCAGCCCTGCAACTGAAAAAGCTATAAAGGGCCGCAAAGCTTTCCCTGAATCAGCGACACTCTCCCTGCACTCACTGTCTGGATAGCTGTGAGCAGAGCACAGCGCGCCGGCCGATATAAAGGCTCGGTCACGCTGTGCAGGCCGGCCAATCACTGCAATTCCACAACTAACAGGGCTGTGGCATTGCAGTGGTCTGCCAGCCAATCCCTGCATGAGGGCTGGCTCTCAAAAGAGCGCCAACATGCAGAAATGAAGACCACGAGTACAGCACGAGTATCGCGAGATTACTCGGTCCCCGCCGAGCAGCCCGAGTACAGCGATACTCGTGCGAGTACCGAGTAGTGACAAGCATGCTCGCTCATCACTAGTTAAAATGTAATAACAGGCGATCAAAACGTCACATATACCTAAAACTGGTATACTGGTAATCCAAAATGTCAGCTCAAGACACAAAAAATAAGCCAACAAATCCTTCTGCCTCCTCTGTCATATTACTATGGCCACAAAAATCTACCTTGCCTCCAAATGGAAAACCCTCCACTTATCCATCCAGGCAATTAAAGATAGACTCGATAATAAGATCCTGCTTTACAAACGTATTGACCCAACATGATCATATAGTCTGGAAACCTTTTATGCTGTACAGAATCCCTGGATAGGTCTGCAGCAAGACCACGACAACAATCTCAAGTTTTACACTTATCCCCATGATTTATCCTTGGGTACAGACCTACTTGTGGCTACAACCCAGTTACGATTGTGTAGGCACACACTTCTATCTTCCTTCCTCCTTTCCCTTACCCTTCCCTCCCATAATTTCTCTCTCGGTGTATCTTCTCTGTATTTGCACCCTATTTTGGATTACCACATTAGTTTGTATATGTTTTATGATTCTCATTTCATACATGTAACCATAATTAGTATTCCCCATAAAGGGGTATATATCTTCTGTATTGTTGAAAAATGTAATAAAAATTGTTTGAAACTAAAAAAAAAGCCATCACTGAGCCCCAGATCCCAAAAAAATGTGAACGCTACGGGTCTCGGGAAATGGCGACAAAGCACTATTCTTTTTTTGGACAAACTGCATTTTTTTAACTACTTAGAATGAAGCTAAAGTACACATGTTTGGTATCTACAAACTTGTACCAACCTGAGGCATCATACTAACATGTTCCTTTTACCATATAGTAAATAGGGTAAGTAAAAGACCCCAAAAACAATAGTGCAATTGCACTTTTTTTGCAGTTTTACCGCACTTGGATTTTGTTTCCCATTTTTTCAGTACACTATTTGGCTAAACTAATGGATTCATTCAAAAGTACAACTCATCCCACAAAAAGCAAGCCCTCATATGGCAATATTGACAGAAAAATAAAAAAGTTATGACTCTTGGAATGAAAAGTCACCCGGGGGTGAAGGGGATTAATACAAACTTCCATAATTGTACATCCCAGTTGTAGTGTGGGCACAGTAGATGTGCAGGAGCCACCTGTATTTTACTGTTGGTGCTCCACTATGACAGGGATAACAGCTAGCAGGTTCTTGCATAGACTTATAGTGTAGGTCCCTAGTGTAAATTCCTCCTGTTGGGCCCCAGACACCTCAGTCCATCACTGGGCCCCATCCTGGGCCCCTTCCAGGTAAATTGGTCCCCCATACTGGGCTCGTCCTGGTATATATGCCCCCTATCCTAAGCCCCATCCTGGTATATATGCTCCCTATCCTGGTATATCTACCTCCCATCTGGGGCACCTTCCTGGTATATATGTCCCCCCGTCCTGGTATATATGTGCCCCATCCTGGAAGTTATGTCTGATTGGCCAGCAGCTTCTATAGTGGTTCAGAGACCCGTCGGGTCTCTGCACTGCTATACACTGCAGCTGAATGTGCGTCCTCAGACACACATCCAGCTGCAGTAGGCGCTGGGGTCAGCAGGGCCCCGTTAAAGCATGGGTCCAGTCGTGATGTCTGTGACCGAGATCGTTTTGCCCCTGTCTATAACAAACAGCTTGAAATTGGGCTCTCCTTGCCTTGAAAAACTATAAACTGTAGAATTAAAAATTTCAATTTTAAAAAGATGAGACAACTCATTTAAGCTTCTCTGCCTTGGCCAAGATACACAGATACAGAGTAAAACTGAATCTAAATGCTATGTGGTGTACAGTCTATCTACCCAGTTTTGCACTTTCACGTTTTGTTCTTCTAGATGTGGTAAGAGAATATTTGCCGACAGTCCTAATTTTTGACTGTTCTGCGAATCGTGCTACAAAGAAGCAAGATTATGAATGATTGTATAAAAACTGGTGTTTTGAATACTTTGGTGGTTTGCAAAGCAGAAGGAAGGGCTTATATTTCCACAATGATAGTAAGAATGCAGCAGTAGTTAAATACTAAGACCATGATAAAGGATTTATACAATATGGACAGAAGCACAAGGAGTAGTGATGAGCGAGCATGCTTGTTACTACTCGGTACTCGCACGAGTATCACTGTACTCGGTCTACTCGGCGGGGACCGAGTAATCTCGCGATACTCGTGCTGTACTCGTGGTCTTCATCCCTGCATGTTGGCGCTCTTTTGAGAGCCAGCCCTCATGCAGGGATTGGCTGGCAGACCACTGCAATGCCACAGCCCTGTTAGTTGTGGAATTGCAGTGATTGGCCGGCCTGCACAGCGTGACCGAGCCTTTATACCGGCGGGCGCGCTGTGCTCTGCTCACAGCTATCCAGACAGTCAGTGCAGGGAGAGTGTCGCTGCTTCAGGGAAAGGTTTGCGGCCCTTTATAGCTATTTCCGTAGCAGGGCTGCAAACAGTGTGACCAAAAGTCCTTCTCAGGACTATTCTAGTTGTATACAGGCAGGCAGGGTATAGCCAGGTCGGAGTACAGTAGCAGAGTCCTTCTCAGGACTATTGTTGCTGTATACAGGCAGGGTATAGCCAGGTTGGAATACAGGCTAGTGACCAAAAGAGTCCTTGTCAGGACTATTGTAGCAGTATACAGGCAGGCAGGCAGGGTATATAGCCATTCCTAGTGGTGACCGTATACCAGCCTTCATCATATCTGGGGCTGGTGTACACAGTCTAAAACAGTCCTGATAGTGTCAGACTTCGCAGCAATTGTCGCTCCTAAAACCAGTTAGGTTCTTATTGTGTCCGTGCTTGCATTTAAAAACCGCACGTGTGTGCCTGTCGGTGGCAGCGTACAGGTGCACTTGTGTGCGTTTTTACCAAACTATTATATAACGCACAAGTGTAGTGTATAATACACGTCAGTCAGCAGTGGCTGATAGTGTCAGAGTTCTTAATTTTTGCTCCTAAAACCTGTATTAGGTTCTTAGTGCGTCCGTGCTTGCATTTAAAAACCGCACGTGTGTGCCTGTCGGTGGCAGCGTACAGGTGCACTTGTGTGCGTTTTTACCAAACTATTATATAACGCACAAGTGTAGTGTATAATACACGTCAGTCAGCAGTGGCTGATAGTGTCAGAGTTCTTAATTTTTGCTCCTAAAACCTGTGTTAGGTTCTTAGTGCGTCCGTGCTTGCATTTAAAAACCGCACGTGTGTGCCTGTCGGTGGCAGCGTACAGGTGCACTTGTGTGCGTTTTTACCAAACTATTATATAACGCACAAGTGTAGTGTATAATACACGGCAGTCAGCAGTGGCTGATAGTGTCAGAGTTCTTAATTTTTGCTCCTAAAACCTGTGTTAGGTTCTTAGTGCGTCCGTGCTTGCATTTAAAAACCGCACGTGTGTGCCTGTCGGTGGCAGCGTACAGGTGCACTTGTGTGTGTTTTTCACAAACTATTAAATAACGCACAAGTCTAGTGTATAATACACGTCAGTCAGCAGTGCCTGATAGTGTCAGACTTCTCAGTAATTGTCGCTCCTAAAAACCTGTTAGGTTCTTATTGCGTCCATGCTTGCATTTAAAAACCGCACGTGTGTGCCTGTCGGTGGCAGCGTACAGGTGCACTTGTGTGCGTTTTTCACAAACTATTAAATAATGCACAAGTCTAGTGTATAATACACGTCAGTCAGCAGTGCCTGATAGTGTCAGACTTCTCAGTAATTGTCGCTCCTAAAAACCTGTTAGGTTCTTATTGCGTCCGTGCTTGCATTTAAAAACCGCACGTGTGTGCCTGTCGGTGGCAGCGTACAGGTGCACTTGTGTGCGTTTTTCACAAACTATTAAATAACGCACAAGTCTAGTGTATAATACACGTCAGTCAGCAGTGCCTGATAGTGTCAGACTTCTCAGTAATTGTCGCTCCTAAAAACCTGTTAGGTTCTTATTGCGTCCGTGCTTGCATTTAAAAACCGCACGTGTGTGGCAGTCGGTGGCAGCGTCAGGCTCCATATTGTCCCTGGATAGAGACGTGCATGATGGCCTGTAAACATGAAGTGCCCATTGTAAGTTAGTGGGTCTATTGTAGTATAGCCCTTAGGCAGGGCAGCCAAAAATTTGGAGGCTCCACATTGTCCCTGGATAGAGATGTGCATGAGGGCCTCAAAACATTGTTCCCATTGCAAAGGAGCGGGTCTCCTGTCGTTGTAATGCCCATTCTGAAAGAATGGGCGAAAAAATTTACCACTGGGGGTATACCTGAAACAACGGCTTAACTATTGTAACGGTCATCATGATGGCGCATGAGGAGAAGGAGGAGCAGTCCAGCGATTAGCCAAAGTCCAGAAGTGTGTTACCATGGGTGAGTGGAGGTACATGGCAAATTCCCGTTACAAACTTTAAATTCCGCTGTCATTTGCTGGTGGTGTGGTGAAGTCTGGCCCAATCCAACCCTTGTTCATCTTGATCAGAGTCAGCCTGTCAGCATTTACAGTTGACAGGCGGGTGCGTTTATCTGTAATGATTCCACCTGCGGCACTAAAAACACGCTCTGACAAAACGCTAGCGGCAGGGCAGGCCAGGACTTCCAAGGCGTAGAGAGCCAATTCATGCCACGTGTCCAGCTTGGATACCCATTAATTGTAAGGCACAGAGGAATGTCGGAGTACAGTTGTTTGATCTGCAAGGTACTCCTTGAGCATCTGGGCAAACTTAGGATTTCTTGTGGCACTACCCCTCACCTCAGGGGCTGTGGTATGTGAGGGGCTGAGAAAACTGTCCCACATCTTAAAGACTGTTCCCCTACCTCTGGTGGATTGGACTTGTGCCCCTCTCGGCTGTACGCCTTGGTTGTCCACTGATTCCTGACCTATGCTGCTAGCGTTTTGTGAGGGGAATGCTTTGCCTACTTCCGTGACTATGGCCTTCTGGAACTGCTGCATTTTGCCTGACCTCTCCGCCTCGGGAATAAGAGACATAAATTTCTCCTTTTAGCGTGGGTCTAACAGTGTTACCAACCAGTAATGATTGTCGGCCAAGATGTTCTTAACGCGAGGGTCACGAGACAGGCAGCTTGCCATAAAGTCAGCCATGTGTGCTAGACTCTTAACAGCCATCACTTCAGTATCCTGACCAACACGATGACTGAACATGCTGTCCTCCTCCTCCTCCTCCTCATCATCTACCCGGTCCTCTGGCCAGCCACGCTGAACCGAGGATATGACTGCATGTCATATCCTCAATTTGGCCAGAGAGTTGCTCCATGTCTTCATCCTCCTCCTCGTCATAGTCCTCCACTGCACGTTGTGATGAGACGAGGCTGGGCTGTGTGTTATCACCCACACCCACTACTGTTTCTTGCTCAAACTCATCGCGCTCCGCCTGCAATGCATCATGGTTGTTTTTTGAGCAGAGACCATTTTAGAAGGCAGAGAAGCGGTATGGTGACGCTAATAATGTCGTCATCGCCGCTCACCATCTTGGTGGAGTCCTCAAAGTTTTGGCGGATGGTACATAGGTCGGACATCCATCTCCACTCCTCAGGTGTTATGTGTGGAGTTTGACCCATTTCCCGACGGCTTAGGTGATGCAGGTACTCAACAACTGCCCTCTTCTGCTCACATATCCTGACCAACTTGTGCAGAGTTGAATTCCAACGCGTGGGGACATCACACAGCAGTCTGTGAGCCGGAAGATGCAAACGGTGCTGAAAGCAGGCAAGGCCGGCTGAAGCAGTAGGTGACTTTCGAAAATGTGCAGACAGGCGGCGAACTTTTACCAGCAGATCAGACAGCTCTGGGTATGACTTTAGAAACCGCTGAACCACGAGGTTGAGCACATGGGCCAGGTATGGAACATGTGTCAGCTGGCCTCGCCTCAAAGCCGCCACCAGGTTCCGGCCATTGTCACACACGACCTTTCCTGGCTTTAGGTTCAGAGTTGTGAGCCAGTGATCTGCCTGCTGTTTCAGAGCTGTCCACACCTCTTCTGCATTGTGGGGTTTGTCACCTATGCAGATTAGCTTCAGCACTGCCTGTTGCCGCTTCGCCGAGGCAGTGCTGCAGTGCTTCTGTGTCGCCCTGGACAAGCCAGGGGCCACAGAGCACAACACTTAAACACCCCACACTCCCTGCAGGCATATCATAGTCAAAACACAAAATCCTTGTTGCCTTCCCCAGGGGCTGTTGTCCACACCAGGGTGTGGAGCCAGGCGGTTGGTCTCCACCCACCAAGGAGGAGGGAAAACACAGGCAGTGAGAGTTAAGCTAAGGAAGTGGAAGGAGGAAAGTAGTAGAGAGGAGAAAAGTGACAGCAAAGAGCCTGAAGTTGGTCCGGGTGTGTGGCCCGGACAGGACAGCAAGGTTGGCAGGATGTGGTGACCGTCTGCAGTGGAGGTCGATTGGAGTCTGCCGTAAGGACCGTGGACGGGTGGTGACCCGGCCGTACCGGACCGGTATACAAAGAGAAGCCAGCACCATTGGCAGAGGACTTTCGGATCCCGGCAAGGCTTGGTGTCGCCGTGAATTTGCCAAATCCGTTAGTGAAGGGGACCTCAGGGTTTCCAAACAGCCAAGTCCCGATAGAAGGCAACCGTCCAACCGTGAAGGGGAGACACCGCCACCGCCAAGGGCAACCGTCTCCCAGGGCCAGCGCCTGTGGGCAAAAGGGGCTCCTCCGGCCCATATCCAGGTCGGGGAGCGGGTTACCGGTGGGAAACCATCACTACCAACACTGAACTTAGGTGCAGGGAGAGACAGTCATCACTAACCTGCAGGGAGGAACAACCGCAGCCGTCCGAGGGACCCGTCCATCCAGCCACTTGTTTTACCGTGAACTGTGTCATCATCATTGGGCTGAGTGAGTACCTCCGTGCCGTGCGGCACAGCGCTGACCCTGCGACCCTGCACCTCATCAGGCCCCGCAACCCGCCTGTCATCCATCTCTACCCCATCACCGGGCACCGGGACAACCAACCCCCCTACCCACGGAGGGGAGAAATAACAACAAAGCTGCTCCCTGTCACAGGCTCCCGGGATCCCCGTCCAGAGCAGCGGTGGTGTCCACACAATCACCACAACCGTGGGTGGCGTCACGGACAATATCCCCAAAACCCAAACCACCCCTTTTCACTCACGGGCGAGGAGCGCCGCTCGAGTCCCCGGGATCCGGCCATCGCTCGAGCCAACGAGCAGCAGCAGCCGTAGAGCAGCAGCAGCCGGACCCGAGCAGTGGGAGAGCGCACCGTCCCCTCCTCCGCCCGCGACACTTCCAGCTTGGGACTGGTGTGGAGGGTAAAGTGGATCAGGATGCGCAGGAGGAGACGGAGGCTGAGGAGCATGACATTCCGGAGCTGTAGAGTGTGGGTGAAACCCTGACTGAGGTAGGGCCTGCAAAACTTGGTGTGTGAAGGACGTGTTCCGTCCCTCGCTCAGACTGGGTCCCAGCTTCCACAATATTAACCCAGTGTGACGTCAACGAGATGTAGCGGCCTTGCCCACATGCACTTGTCCACGTGTCTGTGGTTAGGTGGACTTTGGCAGAAACAGCGTTGTTCAGGGCACGTGTGATGTTTTGTGACACGTGGTTAATGGTTATGCAATGCGGGGACGGCACACCGGGAGAAATAGTGGAGGCTGGGGACCGAGTAACGTGGGACAGCTGCCACCATCAGGTCGCGGAATGCTTCTGTCTCAACCAGCCTAAAAGGCAACATTTCCAGCGCAAGCAGTCGCGAAAAGTTAGCATTTAGAAGTGTGGCATGTGGGGCGTTGGCAGTGTATTTGCACCTGCGTTCAAAGGTTTGCTGAATGGATAACTGAACGCTGCGCTGGGACAAGGACGTGCTTGATGATGGTGTTATTTCTGCGTGGGTAACTGCAGGTGCAGGGCCGGAGGAGGCTTGTTCGCAGGCAGCATGGACAGGGTATTGGCTCGCATGCACAACCAGCGAAGACGTAGCAGTGACATCAGCAAGCACTGCTCCTCGACTCTGTTGTACTTCCCACAAAGTCGGGTGCTTGGCTGACATGTGCCTGATCATGCTGGTGGTGGTCAGGCTGCTAGTTTTGGTACCCCTGCTGATGCTGGCATGGCAGGTGTTGCAAATGGCCTTTTTAGAATCATCTGGAGCCAACTTAAAAAACTGCCAGTGTCAGAGTTCCTGGTTTTCCAGTTTTCTTTTGAAAGAGCTTGCCCTTTGTTAACATGGAGTTTTCTGTTCTGTTGCCCTACTTCCTGTCCATCTGTTTAAAAGCCGCCCCTAAAGCTTAGTCCAGTGCCTGAGTATACTGCTTCCTGTGTGCTCCTGCCCTGCTGCTTTTGGTTCCTGATTGTTATTCGGATCCTCTTGGAAAACAACCGACACCGACTCTGGACTTCATCTGGTATCATCTAGCTGTGCCCGGACTCCGTTTGCCGTCTTTGGTCGGCACTTCTGCCCGGTTCCTTCCGTTTAATACCACTCTGGACTCACATCACGTACGGACATTTTTGGACTTACCTATTGCCCTTTTGTGTCCCGGCTGCTGCGCATTTAGGCCTTCTGGGGTGATTGCCAGACAGTCCCTGTATAGGGGTTCGCTCTTGGTGGTCTCCCTGGGGGAGTCCGGTGCGCGGTCCCGTGAATTCCCTTTCGCTCCGTCCCTGGAAGGTATTTCCTGTATTTATGTTCTACTGTGTTTTTGTTCCATTTATGTACATATTTGCTGGTTGCATATTATAAACGTCTTGCACCAAGAACTCGTCTCTGGTTGTCATTGCCCTAACGCAATCGAAATCCTCAATACATACAATAGTATTACAGCCAGACTCGGGAAGACCTAACATTTGTACAGGCACCTTGTGTCGTGTTGTTCCGGGGAACAGTTGCCTGACGTCTGCCTGGGGCCACCACTCTGCTTCTTACTGCCTGTTGGGATGCTACGCCTCCCTCCCCCTGTGCACTGCTGTCCTCGCTCTGCATATCCTCCTGCCAGGTTGGGTCAGTTACTGGATCATCCACCACGTCGTCTTCCTCTTCCGCACCCTGCTCCTCCTCCTGACTTCCTGACAATTGTGTCTCATCATCGTCCACCCCTTGTTGAGACACGTTGCCAACTTCGTGAGAACGTGGCTGCTCAAATATTTGGGCATCTGTACATACAATCTCGTCATGGCCCACTTCAACAGGAGCTGGCGAGAGGCCAGAATGTGTGAATGGAAACGTGAACGAACAGCTCTTCCGAGTGTCCAAGTGTGGGATCAGTAATGTCCGTGGACGTGTACTCGGCCTGGTGGTAGGAAGGAGGATCAGGTTCTGAAATGTGTGGTGCAGTATCACGGCTACTGACACTTGACCGTGTGGAAGACAGAGTGTTTGTGGTGGTGCCAATCTGACTGGAAGCATTATCCGCTATCCAACTAACAACCTGTTGACACTGGTCTTGGTTCAAGAGCGGTGTACTGCTGCGGTCCCCAAGAATTTGGTACAGGACGTGCGAGCGAGTAGATGTGGCCCTTTGTTGTGGCGAAATTAGAGCTTGCACACAACCTCGGTCTCTGCCTGCACCACCATCACGTCCACTTCCTTGTTCGTTGACAACGCCCTTGCGCATTTTGCAATGCTGTGCTGATGTGTATTCACTAGACTTGTGCGTTATATCCAAGTTTTTGCAAAACTCACACAAATGCAGCGGAAAGCTGCCACCAACAGGCACACACGTGCGGTTTTTAAATGCAAGCACGGAGGCACTAAGAACCTAACAGGTCTCTATCCAGGGACAACGTGGAGCCTCCCGATTTTTGGCAGCCCTGCCTAAGGGCTATACTACAATAGACCCACTTCCTTCCAATGGGCACTTCAGGTTTACAGGCCCTCATGCACGTCTCTATCCAGGGACAACGTGGAGCCTCCCAATTTTTGGCTGCCCTGCCAAAGGGCTATACTACAATAGACCCACTTCCTTCCAATGGGCACTTCAGGTTTACAGGCCCTCATGCACGTCTCTATCCAGGGACAACGTGGAGCCTCCCAATTTTTGGCTGCCCTGCCAAAGGGCTATACTACAATAGACCCACTTCCTTCCAATGGGCACTTCAGGTTTACAGGCCCTCATGCACGTCTCTATCCAGGGACAACATGGAGCCTCCCAATTTTTGGCTGCCCTGCCAAAGGGCTATACTACAATAGACCCACTTCCTTCCAATGGGCACTTCAGGTTTACAGGCCCTCATGCACGTCTCTATCCAGGGACAACGTGGAGCCTCCCAATTTTTGGCTGCCCTGCCAAAGGGCTATACTACAATAGACCCACTTCCTTCCAATGGGCACTTCAGGTTTACAGGCCCTCATGCACGTCTCTATCCAGGGACAACGTGGAGCCTCCCAATTTTTGGCAGCCCTGCCAAAGGGCTATACTACAATAGACCCACTTCCTTCCAATGGGCACTTCAGGTTTACAGGCCCTCATGCACGTCTCTATCCAGGGACAACGTGGAGCCTCCCAATTTTTGGCTGCCCTGCCAAAGGGCTATACTACAATAGACCCACTTCCTTCCAATGGGCACTTCAGGTTTACAGGCCCTCATGCACGTCTCTATCCAGGGACAACGTGGAGCCTCCCAATTTTTGTCTGCCCTGCCAAAGGGCTATACTACAATAGACCCACTTCCTTCCAATGGGCACTTCAGGTTTACAGGCCCTCATGCACGTCTCTATCCAGGGACAACGTGGAGCCTCCCAATTTTTGGCTGCCCTGCCAAAGGGCTATACTACAATAGACCCACTTCCTTCCAATGGGCACTTCAGGTTTACAGGCCCTCATGCACGTCTCTATCCAGGGACAACGTGGAGCCTCCCAATTTTTGGCTGCCCTGCCAAAGGGCTATACTACAATAGACCCACTTCCTTCCAATGGGCACTTCAGGTTTACAGGCCCTCATGCACGTCTCTATCCAGGGACAACGTGGAGCCTCCCAATTTTTGGCTGCCCTGCCAAAGGGCTATACTACAATAGACCCACTTCCTTCCAATGGGCACTTCAGGTTTACAGGCCCTCATGCACGTCTCTATCCAGGGACAACGTGGAGCCTCCCAATTTTTGGCTGCCCTGCCAAAGGGCTATACTACAATAGACCCACTTCCTTCCAATGGGCACTTCAGGTTTACAGGCCCTCATGCACGTCTCTATCCAGGGACAACGTGGAGCCTCCCAATTTTTGGCTGCCCTGCCAAAGGGCTATACTACAATAGACCCACTTCCTTCCAATGGGCACTTCAGGTTTACAGGCCCTCATGCACGTCTCTATCCAGGGACAACGTGGAGCCTCCCAATTTTTGGCTGCCCTGCCAAAGGGCTATACTACAATAGACCCACTTCCTTCCAATGGGCACTTCAGGTTTACAGGCCCTCATGCACGTCTCTATCCAGGGACAACGTGGAGCCTCCCAATTTTTGGCTGCCCTGCCAAAGGGCTATACTACAATAGACCCACTTCCTTCCAATGGGCACTTCAGGTTTACAGGCCCTCATGCACGTCTCTATCCAGGGACAACGTGGAGCCTCCCAATTTTTGGCTGCCCTGCCAAAGGGCTATACTACAATAGACCCACTTCCTTCCAATGGGCACTTCAGGTTTACAGGCCCTCATGCACGTCTCTATCCAGGGACAACGTGGAGCCTCCCAATTTTTGGCTGCCCTGCCAAAGGGCTATACTACAATAGACCCACTTCCTTCCAATGGGCACTTCAGGTTTACAGGCCCTCATGCACGTCTCTATCCAGGGACAACGTGGAGCCTCCCAATTTTTGGCTGCCCTGCCAAAGGGCTATACTACAATAGACCCACTTCCTTCCAATGGGCACTTCAGGTTTACAGGCCCTCATGCACGTCTCTATCCAGGGACAACGTGGAGCCTCCCAATTTTTGGCTGCCCTGCCAAAGGGCTATACTACAATAGACCCACTTCCTTCCAATGGGCACTTCAGGTTTACAGGCCCTCATGCACGTCTCTATCCAGGGACAACGTGGAGCCTCCCAATTTTTGGCTGCCCTGCCAAAGGGCTATACTACAATAGACCCACTTCCTTCCAATGGGCACTTCAGGTTTACAGGCCCTCATGCACGTCTCTATCCAGGGACAACGTGGAGCCTCCCAATTTTTGGCTGCCCTGCCAAAGGGCTATACTACAATAGACCCACTTCCTTCCAATGGGCACTTCAGGTTTACAGGCCCTCATGCACGTCTCTTTCCAGGGACAACGTGGAGCTTCCCAATTTTTGGCTGCCTGCCAAAGGGCTATACTACAATAGACCCACTTCCTTCCAATGGGCACTTCAGGTTTACAGGCCCTCATGCATGTCTCTATCCAGGGACAACGTGGAGCCTCCCAATTTTTGGCTGCCCTGCCAAAGGGCTATACTACAATAGACCCACTTCCTTCCAATGGGCACTTCAGGTTTACAGGCCCTCATGCACGTCTCTATCCAGGGACAACGTGGAGCCTCCCAATTTTTGGTTGCCCTGCCAAAGGGCTATACTACAATAGACCCACTTCCTTCCAATGGGCACTTCAGGTTTACAGGCCCTCATGCACGTCTCTATCCAGGGACAACGTGGAGCCTCCCAATTTTTGGCTGCCCTGCCAAAGGGCTATACTACAATAGACCCACTTCCTTCCAATGGGCACTTCAGGTTTACAGGCCCTCATGCACGTCTCTATCCAGGGACAACGTGGAGCCTCCCAATTTTTGGCTGCCCTGCCAAAGGGCTATACTACAATAGACCCACTTCCTTCCAATGGGCACTTCAGGTTTACAGGCCCTCATGCACGTCTCTATCCAGGGACAACGTGGAGCCTCCCAATTTTTGGCTGCCCTGCCAAAGGGCTATACTACAATAGACCCACTTCCTTCCAATGGGCACTTCAGGTTTACAGGCCCTCATGCACGTCTCTATCCAGGGACAACGTGGAGCCTCCCAATTTTTGGCTGCCCTGCCAAAGGGCTATACTACAATAGACCCACTTCCTTCCAATGGGCACTTCAGGTTTACAGGCCCTCATGCACGTCTCTATCGAGGGACAACGTGGAGCCTCCCAATTTTTGGCTGCCCTGCCAAAGGGCTATACTACAATAGACCCACTTCCTTCCAATGGGCACTTCAGGTTTACAGGCCCTCATGCACGTCTGTATGCAGGGTCATTGGTGAACCTCAAAATTTTGGACTGCCCTGGCAAAGGAAAATACTACAAAGACTCAGTTCCTCAAAATGGGCACATTAGACTCAGAGGCCTTTATGTACGTCTCTTCTCAGGGACATCGGAGTGCCACACAATGTTTTACGTAAAATCTTTCATGTATTGATCTCAAAAAGTAACATACATTAGCTCTATCTCACTATTGGGTATGTGCCCTTAACATTTCCGCCATGAAAATTCATTTTGGTGTCATTTTGGAAGGTTTTCTGGTGAGTCCGTAAAAATGGCGTAAAACGCGGACAAAATTGTTCACAGCTGTGACTTTTGAGTGATAAATGCTTCAAGGGGTCTTCCCCATGCTGTTGCCATGTCATTTGAGCACTCTTCGGAGACTTTTGTGCCATTTTTAGGGTTTCTACATGCTGCCGGTGGTCATTTCACAAAAATACTCGGATCTCCCATAGGATAACATTGGGCTCGTTGCTCGGGCCGAGTACACGAGTATCTTGGGAGGCTCGGCCCGAGCTTCGAGCACCCGAGCTTTTTAGTACTCGCTCATCACTAACAAGGAGCTTTTATGACATTTTATTCTAAATCTCTAGGCATTTATTTGGAATTGTTCACCGCTTCGCAGCCAAAACAGCTATGACTTTTTTTGGAAAGCCTTTCTACAAGGTTTTGGAGCTTGTTTGTGAGCATTTTTGCCTGCACATCCAGAAGAACATTTGTGAGGTCAAACACTGATGTTGGATGAAAGACCTGGCACATAGCCTCTATTCTAGTTCACCCTGAGATGTTAGATGACGTTGATGACATGGCTCTGAGTGGTCACTCAAGTTCTTCCACATCAAACTCCCTCCTCCATGTCTTCATGGACCCTTTTTTTTATACACTGAGGCACAGTCATGCTGGAACAGAAAAAGGCATTCCTCAAACTGTTTCCTTAAACTTTGAATCTACAATTGTCTAATATGTCTTGCTATGCTGGGGCATTAAGATTTTCCATCACTGGAGCTAAGGGTCCAAAGCTGACCCATCGAAAAAAAAAGCCCCCCATTGCATTATCCCTTTTCCATCAAATTTTACAGCTGCCACATTGTAGTCAGGCAGGTAACATTCTCCTGGTATTCACCAAGCCCAGTCTCGTCCATCAGTCGCCAAGGTGGAGAAGTTTGATTAATCACTCCATAAAACAGGTTTCCACTGCTACTGAGTCTAGTCATGTCATGCTTTAAAACTCTTCATATGACGCTTGGCACTGTGCTTGGTGATGTAAGGTTGGCATACAGCTGCTCAGCCGTGGAAATCCATGCCGTGAAGCTCCTGGCCCAAATTATTTTTACTGATGTTAGTACCAGAGGAGGTTTGAACTCTACAGTTATGAAGTCAATAGAGTATTGGTGATTTTTATGCACTCAGGAGTCTCCAACTCTCCATTAATGTGGCTGATTTGCTGTGACTCCTAAATGCTTCCATTTTTCAATATCACTCATAGCTGATCTTGGTGTATTTCGGAGGGATGAAATATGAACTGACAGTGGTAACATACTAATTCAGGACCACATCAAAAATTCAGTGAAATCTTTGGAGTGAGCCATTGTCGCGGACGGAGGAAGGGACGCTGCACTCTCCCACTGCTCAGGTCCGGCTGCCGCTGCTGCTGCGGCTGCTGCTGCTCGGTAGTGGCTCAAGCGGTGGGCCGGATCCCTGGGACTCGAGCGGCGCTCCTCGCCCGTGAGTGAAAAGGGGATTTTGATTGTGGGGGTTTTGATTATTGTCCGTGACGCCACCCACGGTTGTGGTGATTTTGGTGACACCACCGCTGCTCTGAACGGGGATCCCGGGAGCGGTGACAGGGAGCAGCTTTGTTGTTATTTCTCCCCTCCGTGGGTAGGGGGGTTGGTTGTCCCGGGGCCGGTGATGGGGTAGAGGTGGCAGGCGGGTTGCGGGGCCTGGTGAGGTGCAGGGGCAGCGCTGTGCCGTACGGCACGGGGGTACTCACTCAGCCTGAGATGATGACACAGTTCTCGGTAAAACACACGGCTGGATGGACGGGTCCCTCGGACGGCTGCGGTGTTGTTGTTCCCTGCAGGTTGGTGGTGACTGTCTCTCCCTGCACCTAAGTTCAATGTTGGTAGCAATGGGTTCCCACTGGTAACCCGCTCCCCGACCTGGATGTGGGCCGGAGGAGCCCCTTTTGCCCGCAGGCGCTGGCCCTGGGAGACGGTTGCCCTTGGCGGTGGCGGTGTCTCCCCTTCTCGGTTGGACGGTTGCCTTCTGTCGGGACTTGACTGTTTGGAAACCCGGAGGTCCCCTTCACTAACGGATTTGGCAAATTCATGGCGACTCCAAGCCTTGCCGGGATCCGAAATTCCCCTGCCAATGGTGCTGGCTTCTCTTTGTATACCGGTCCGGTTCCGCCGGGTCACCACCCGTCCACGGTCCTTATGGCAGACTCCAATCGGCCTCCACTGCAGACGGTCACCACCGTTTGCCAACCTTGCTGTCCTGTCCGGGCCACACACCCGGACCAACTTCAGGCTCTTTCTCTGTCGCTTTTCTCCTCTCTACTACTTTCCTCCTTCCACTTCCTCCTCCAAACTCGACTCCTCACTGCTCCACTTCCCTAGCTTAACTGCCTGTTTTTCCCTCCTCCAGGACTGTGAACTCCTTGGTGGGTGGAGACCAACCGCCTGGCTCCACCCCCTGGTGTGGACAACAGCCCCTGGGGAAGGCAACAAGGATTTTGTGTTTTGACTTCGATGTGCCTACAGGGAGTGTGGGGTGTGGTGGTGTTGTTACCTGTGGCCCCTGGCTTGTCCAGGGCGACACATTCCCCCTTAGCAAAATGCAGACCATCCTCGGGCTGCCCGTCCATCACCGGTTTTATTTTTCTGCAAAAAGATGAGAAAACACAATACAAGTAAAATAACATCATCCCACAACGGGAGGCACTTTCTTAAACGTTGCAAACGGTTAACGGTTACGGCTTCCGCTCTCACCCACCCAAGTAACCTGGCCCTGATGCTGCCCCTAAGAAAACAGGCAGCACCCCTTGACCCCAGTCCTGCACCAAGTTACCCGAGCGGGACCTGTCCTTTCCAGGGGACCCACGTCCATGGGGAGCCCCTGGAACCCCCAGAGGGTAGCCACCGGTTCCGGTGGTGGCTGGGCCCCAGCCTACTCCACTGCGGGCCCTCCCTCCAATCTGCCTCTCCGGAGGCGGTAACGGTGGAAGCTGCAACAACAACATTGTTTACAAGCCACTAGTTTGTGGTTGCCCTGCAAGTTCACGGGCTTGTCCGTAAGGAGTCCCTTATGCAACTTCAGACGGTCCCCACGGGGACAACGGTGCCGGCAACGACCGGTTCAATAAGCAGTAGTAGACAATCAGATGAACTTCGGTTGATCACTCATTTTCATTTTTCAAAAATTTCAAAACTTTAAACACATACAGGTGATCCCAACGGGGACGGTGACAACGGTGCTCCGCTGCCCTACTCAGAGTCCTCGGCATCACTTTGGGGAAGGGGCGCGGTGCTCACACGGGCCTCCTGGCTGCCCCTCAGCTTCGCATCCAGCACGAACCACCCCCTCTCCCCGCAGTGCCAGGTGTACTGCACCAGGTCCCCTGGCATCAGGTTGCGGCCTGGGTGCTCTTCTGGCAGGTGAGCATTAACATCCCGCCGGGCTATAAAGACTTCGGCCTCCAGGCCCGGTTCATAGATGAACCCATAGCCCCGGCGGACATCAAACCGCCTCACCTGCCCCTCATACAGCGGGCCCCGGACACGGAAAGTTGCTTGACGGAGGTTCTTTTTCTCCCGGATTGCACGGGCCACCAACTCCGCCTTCTTCCTTTCCCTCTCCTCGATTTCTAGGCCCAACGGTACCGGCTCCCTATCCCAGTATGGCGCTGCTGCGAGCTCCGGCGCACGGGTCGGGCCCCGCGAGACCTTTTGGACACTGCCCACTGCTGGTGATCTGGGCGGAAGGTCCCGCGGTGACTTGGCCTTGGACGCCGCCTTGCAGCGGCAACCCGGCGCAACCTCAGCCGAGGTGTGGGGGATGGGCACAGGGGCTTTCCTCTGCTGGGCCTTCGGCACGGAGCGGGCTGTCGGCTCCGGCTCGGGGAATCTCTCGGGGGATGCCTCCGGTTCCGGCTTCGGAGCTTTCCAAGGGAGCACCTCCGGTCGTCTCCGGGCTCCGGTTACAGGTCGGTCCGCCTGGGCGGACATGCTGGGTATCGCTACCAGTTGCGGGGGTAGCGGGCCTTGTGGCGGGGTCACGGCAGCCGGGACGGGTGGCGAGGGAGGCAGTAGGGCGAGAGGGTTCAGACCGGGTCCCGCAGCCGCGATGACCGACCCTTTTGGGGTACCGGGGCGTGGGTCACTCACCCTCCCTTCCGTTACTTCCTCCTCGCGTCTCCGAACGGTCACTATAACTTCCGTCATGTCGGTCTCCCACTCCTCCATGAGGAGCTGCATCTTGACCTGCAGCCTCTGGTAGAGCTGCGCGGTCCGGATCTCCACCCACGCCGCGGTTCCAGGCGCGGGGGCTACGGTGCTTCGGGACGGCATGTACATGTCGCTGGCGGCCTCTCCCAGGAACAAGATGGCCGCAGAGTCCTTGCGTCCCTGCTTTTATAGCCGTGGCTACATGCGACCAGTCGCCATTTCGTCCCCCTTTAGCCTCTTTTCGGCTCCTCCTCTATCGGGGCGGGATTTTGGCCTTAACGCCTCCACTACTCGAGGAGACGCTCGAGCGGGAACTTTTCGCGCCAAAGATGGCGGCTTCTGAAATTTTTCGGCCGGACACCTCCGGCGGTAACAAGACGCACCTCTACCCAACGGCAGAGCGGTAAGATCCTGTTCGTGACGCCAAGTTGTCGCGGGCGGAGGAGGGACTCCTGCGCTCTCCCACTGCTCGGGTCTGGCTGCCGCTGCTGCTGCGGCTGCTGCGGCTCAGTGGTGGCTCGAGCGGTGGGCCGGATCCCGGGGACTGGAGCGGCGCTCCTCGCCCGTGAGTGAAAAGGGGATTTTAATTGTGGGGGTTTTGATTATTGTCCGTGACGCCACCCACGGTTGTGGTGATTTTGGTGACACCACCGCTGCTCTGAACGGGGATCCCGGGAGCGGTGACAGGGAGCAGCTTTGTTGTTATTTCTCCCCTCCGTGGGTAGGGGGGTTGGTTGTCCCGGGGCCCGGTGATGGGGTAGAGGTGGCAGGCGGGTAGCGGGGCCTGGTGAGGTGCAGGGTTGCAGGGGCAGCGCTGTGCCGTACGGCACGGGGGTACTCACTCAGCCTGAGACGATGACACAGTTCTCGGTAAAACACACGGCTTGATGGACAGGTCCCTTGCTGCGGTGTTGTTGTTCCCTGCAGGTTGGTGGTGACTGTTTCTCCCTGCACCTAAGTTCAATGTTGGTAGCGATGGGTTCCCACCGGTAACCCGCTCCCCGACCTGGATGTGGGCCGGAGGAGCCCCTTTTGCCCGCAGGCGCTGGCCCTGGGAGACGGTTGCCCTTGGCGGTGGCGGTGTCTCCCCTTCTCGGTTGGACGGTTGCCTTCTGTCGGGACTTGACTGTTTAGAAACCCGGAGGTCCCCTTCACTAACGGATTTGGCAAATTCACGGCGACTCCAAGCCTTGCCGGGATCCGAAAGGCCCCTGCCAATGGTGCTGGCTTCTCTTTGTATACCGGTCCGGTACCGCCGGGTCACCACCCGTCCACGGTCCTTACGGCAGACTCCAATCGGCCTCCACTGCAGACGGTCACCACCGCCTGCCAACCTTGCTGTTCTGTCCGGGCCACACACCCGGACCAACTTCAGGCTCTTTCTCTGTCGCTTTTCTCCTCTCTACTACTTTCCTCCTTCCACTTCCTCCTCCAAACTCGACTCCTCACTCCTCCACTTCCCTAGCTTAACTGCCTGTTTTTCCCTCCTCCAGGACTGTGAACTCCTTGGTGGGTGGAGACCAACTGCCTGGCTCCACCCCCTGGTGTGGACAACAGCCCCTGGGGAAGGCAACAAGGATTTTGTGTTTTGACTTCGATGTGCCTACAGGGAGTGCTGGGTGTGGTGGTGTTGTTACCTGTGGCCCCTGGCTTGTCTAGGGCGACACACCATTCTTTCCCAAATGTATGTAAAGGCATATTGAATATCGAGGGGTTGTATTTTAAACCTGGTGAATATAGGACTGAATTCAAAGATTAAGATGTGCCTTAATACTTCTGTCCATATAGTGTGCGATATTAAAGGAGAACCAAAACAAAGCTAAATCCTATAAGCTATTTCTATTCTCACATTTAACAGACCCATGGTCACTGGGACCGAATACCTGCCAAATTTGCTTTCTACCTGGCTAATATGTTCTGTGTGACGCCCTGGACTATCAGGTCATCACAGGGTATTGCACACTCTTTTTCCTTAGTGCAATATTCAAATCCCTCATGGTTCTGGGTCCCCATCTTACAGTGCTGCCTCCAACAGCAAATCAAATCCTATGAACACCCTGCACCACACCCACCAAACACACCAGTGGGCGGCTTAAGCGGAATAGGGTCGCCCACCTAGGGGTCAGGAAGGGAGAGTCAGTAGAGTGTCAATGAAGTAAAGAGAGTGAAGTGTAGTGAAGTGGAGGAAGCAGAGAGTGGTGGCTCCCTGGAGTAGCTGTCTAAGTTGCAGGCTATGGTCTGGTCCTAGAGGAGTCGGACTCCCGGTCGCAGGGGATTGAGGCAAGGTACCTGAACCTGTTGAATGAACGGTCGGCAGCCTGGTCCTATCACTGGTCCGGGACCGAAAGCACAGCGGGGTACACGGACCCTAGGTCGGGGAAAAGCTTCAGGCAGCCAGGCAATTGGCTGTGGAGAACGGAGCCTTTATGAACTGTTCCCACTAGCTCCAGAATCGGGGCACTAGCGCAACGAGGGGGATGGGGCCTTCCACATATGCAGCCCACTAAAATCCCAAGCGTGAGCCCTGAGAGCAGGCTCCCACACTTAGCCACAGTGGGGAGCAGGGCCCGGCAAGTTCCAGACTACGGGCCACTACAGTGAATCTAAAATTTGTGCCAGGAGGCAGGTCACAGATCACCAGGCAGCACTGCAGGGGACAGGACCCGGACGAGCTCCCCTTGAGAGGCAGCGGCACCTAGAGACTTGGTTTACCCGGTTGTCAGCGTCTTCTTATTGGCTGAGTGAGTATGTACTGCCCCGCGGCCTCGGCTGCGGATGCCGAGCCGCTCGGATCCATGTTCGAGTTCTACGGGTGATGGCTCGAGCCTCCCACGGACCCGGGGGTCACGTAGCTCTGCAAGGGGGTTGGCGTTGCACAAGGAGAGATGCGGGTATTTGGTATTGGGATGATTGTTCGTGACGCCACCCACGGGTTGTGGTGATGGTGGACACCACCACTACGGTGAAGGTATGGGGACTCCCGGGAGCGGTGTAGTGCCGCAGCTAGGTGTTGACCCCTCCGTGGGTAGGGGATGTTGGTCCCAGGGCCCGGTGGTGCGAAGGCCGAGGTGCAGTGTGCAGGGTTGCGGTGCCGCACGGTGTGGTGCCCGAGGGCACTGATGTACTCACGATTAAACCACACAGAGTCACTGGTAAACCAAACGAAGGTATGAACAGGGCCCACAGCCGGCTGCAGCTTCCTAGTCAGGTTGGCAATGTCCACCTTTCTCCTGCACCTATTTGTAGTTTGACCACTGTGCCTGAGCACTGGTAGTTCGCTCCCCGGCTTGTAGATGTCGGAGGAGCTCCTTTGCCCGCAGGCGCTGGCCCTTGGATCTCTGGCCTTTGACGGCGGTTACTATCCGGACAGGTTGGGCTGTTGCCGTTTAACGGGACTTTGGTGGGAATGAACCCCTGGGGTCCAGACCGCAATCAGTTAATTCAACTATGGTGGTGGCATATAGCCTAGTTCAGGGTCTGAGTACCCTGCCTGGTGCTCCGCTATCCTGTTAGCTCCCCGGTTCGGTTCCGGCGGGCCACTACCCTGTCCCGGTCCCTACTGATCCGCTGGTCGTGTTCCCAGTCTCCTGCAGGCGGTCACTGCCATCTGCCTGCCTGACTGTTTCACTCCACTCCACTGCAACTCCAACTTCAACTCAACTCAACTGTTTGTGTTTTTCCTGCCTCAGGCCAGCAGACTCCTCGGGGGGCGTGTCTTTCTGAGGGAGGCAATCAGGTCTTTATGGTTGACTGATGGTACCTTTCTAGTGTGGGCTGTATGTGGTGATGTTGTAACCTGTGACCCCTGGGGTCCAGGGCGTGACACTCCCCCTTGGTTTAATGCAGACCGTCCGCGGGTTGCCCGTCAACACCGGTTTATTTTGTTGTTAACTGCAAAAAGGATAAACATGTAAAACATTTCAAAAAGCATTTTCATTTCTTCCCTTACGGGAGGCACATCACTTGAACCGTTGCAAACGGGAAAACATTTTTAATAACATTCACGGGTCCTTCCACTTTCCCACCCAAACAATCTGAACCTTGATGCTGCCCCTAAGAAACAGGCAGCACCCCTTTTCCCCAGTCCAGAAAATGGGAACTGGCCCAGGCCACCCAAGCGGGAACGGGTACGGTGACACGCACTCGGCAGTCCTTCAGGGGCCCCACGTCCAAGGGGACCCCTGACCCGGAGGATGGTCACCGGTCCTGGTGGTGACCGGACCCCAGCCTGCTCTGCTGCGGGTCCTTCCTCCAACCAGCCTCTCCGGAGACTGGTAGTTGTGGGAAGGGGCAGTTGGGGACTATTTACAAACCCAATAGTTTTTGGGTGGCTTGCATGTTCTCAGCCTTGTCTCTAAGGGGTAAAGGTGACAACATCAGTCCCAACGGGGACGGGCACTTCAGCAGCCAACGGGCTACCACAAAATAACCTTGCTGGTCCCAACGGGGACAGTCACTGTTTGAATCAGGTGAAAGCCTAGGGTGATTAATGCTCATTCATTCAGATATTTACACAATCAATACATCGCACCCCTAAATAGCAGTTTCCCTGTACCTAAGCGGGGGCCTACCTAGGTTAGGTCGTGTAGAGCTTCTGAGCCCAGTGTCATCAGTGGCAGGTAGTGGGACAGAGGGGATAACTGGCCCCTCTTCCCTTGTGTCAGGTATGGCAGGTAGAGACCTAAGGCGGCGTAGTATAGGTGCATCCCTGAGCACTGGTTCAGCTCACTCGCTGGTGGATGTCTCCGTCTATCTTTCTTCCAGGGGTTGTGGGAACGTTATCACGGGAACAATCACCACGCCATTCTGCATAGGCCAGTCCGCTGGAAAGTCGCCCATTACGGTATGAATCACCTCCTTCTTCTTTTCACTGCTCGGCACGGAAGCCGGAGTCCCATCTGCCAGCCTTAGGGAATCTGGGCATCTCTTCAGGTGGTCCCTGGAAATGGTTGCCATGGTCTTCCCCTGGTCGCGACTGATTAGATAAGTCTTTTCATTTTCCCATCCAGTGGGTTGCACGACATATGGGGTCCTCTCCCACTGGTCGTCGAGCTTATGTGTCCTTCTCTTGCGCTTTAGCACCACATCCCCAGGTACAAAGGGGGCAGCCGGAGCCCGCCTGTTGAAGCGCTGCTCTTGTTTTTCTCGGCTCTGGCGCAGATTCCTTTCCACATATTCTTGGATCTGTCGATACTGCATCTGTCGTTTGGCATCCCAGCGGTTAGTGGAGGAGAGGGCTTCGGGTGCTTCTATATCCATGTCCAGGTCTACGGGCAGCCGCCCCGGTCGGGCTCTCATTAGATATGCCGGCGTGCACTTGGTGGAACTGCAGGGGATGTTATTGTACATATCCACCTGGTCAGGCAACTTCTCAGGCCACAGGTTCCTTTCCTCCAGCGGTAGCGTCTTGAGGAGGTTCAGGACCAGGTGATTCATTTTCTCACACATCCCATTAGTCTGGGCATGGTATGGCGTAGTCCGGATCTTCTTACACCCATACAAGTGAAAGAACTCCTGGAACACCTCCGCTTCAAAGGCCGAGCCTAGGTCTGTAAGCACCCTTTCTGGTAGCCGTGCAGTCGACAGAAGTAGGCCTGGAAGGCCCTAGCTGCGGCACGGCCCATCAGATCTTTAACTGGGACAACCACCATGAACCTGGAGTAATGGTCTACGATGGTCAGGGCGTATGTGTACCCGCTTCGGCTGAGCGTGAGCTTGACGTGGTCCAGGGCCACCAACTCCAATGGCTGGTGGGTGATGATCGGCTAAAGGGGGGCCTTCTGGCTGGCCTCATCCTGCCTTCTCAGGGTGCAGAGGCCACATTCTCAACACCAGGCTTCCACAGACTCCCACATCCCACTCCAGTAGAACCGCTCTCAACAACATCTCCAGCTTCTTCCAACCGAAGTGTCCTGCACCATCGTGGTAGGCCTTCAGGACCCTGGGTACACTGGCTTGGGGAACCACCACTTGGCGAACCTTCTCATGGGTCTTTGGATTGATCATTTCCCGGCACAGCTTCCCCTGATGCATGTGTAGCCGTTTTCTCTCCTTCCACAACCTTTGGGCTTCTGAGGGGGCCACGGGATCCATCCGGGAGGAGCCCTACGCGATTATGGCTTTAACCAGCTGGACCGCCGGGTCCTGATCCTGGGCTTCCTGCCACCCCTGATTGGGCAGCGGGTCAAGGTTCACCTGCTGTTGGTTAATGCAGGGCTTCTCATCTCGGGGCCGATGGAAAGCGGGCAGCTCAATTTCTTCAAGGTCGTCGTTCTCCACCCCATCATCAGGTAAGTGCAGCATTCGGGACAGCGCATCTGCATTGGTGTTCTTGCGGCCGGCCCTGTACTTGATAGTGAAATTGTAGTTGGACAGTCGAGCCATCCACCGCTGCTCCAGGGCACCCAGCTTGGCCATGTCTAGATGTGTCAACGGATTGTTGTCCGTGTAGGCAGTAAACTTCGCCGCTGTGAGGTAATGCTTGAACCTTTCAGTTATTGCCCACACAATGGCTAAGAACTCTAGCTTAAAAGAACTGTAATTTTCGGGGTTCCGTTCCGTCAGCCGAAGCTTCCTGCTAGCGTAGGCGATCACCTTTTCTTTCCCATCCTGCACCTGGGACAGGACCGCGCCCAGGCCCACATTACTGGTGTCGGTATAAAGGACGAACGAGAGACCGTAGTCCGGGTAGGCCAGGATTTCTTTGCCCGTTAGGGCTGACTTCAACTGGTGGAAGGACTCCTCATGTTTCTCACTCCAGACAAATGGGGGGCTGGGGGCTCTCCCATTCTTGGTCTGTCCCACGAGGAGATCTTGCATGGGCGTCGCCATCTTCGTGTACCCCTTGATGAAACGGCGGTAGTAGCCCACCAGGCCCAGGAACTGCCTGACTTCTCTCACCGTGGTCGGTCCGAGGTATTGCACTTTGGGTTTAAGCAGATGGCACTTGGACGGCTTCAACTTCATCCCGTACTTGGAGAGGGCTGCAAACACTTCGGCCAGGTGCTCCAGGTGGGCTTCATACGTCTTGGAATACACGATCACATCATCCAGATACAATAGGACAGTCTCGAAGTTGAGATGCCCCAAGCAGCACTCCATGAGCCATTGGAAGGTCCCCGGAGCATTGCACAGCCCGAACGGCATACTGTTGAACTCGCAGAGTCCAATGGGGGTAGCAAATGCGGTCTTCTCGCGGTCTTCTGGTGTGACCGCCACCTGCCAGTATCCGCTGGTAAGGTCAAGGGTAGAGAAATAATTAGCAGTTTTTAGTGCAGCCAGCGACTCTTCAATGCGGGGAGAGGGTAGGCATTTTATGCGTTATCTGATTGATCTTCCGGTAATCCACACACATCCTCATGGTGCCGTCTTTCTTCTTTACCAGCACCAACAGAGCTGCCCAGGGACTACAACTATCCCGGATGACCCCTGCCTCCTTCATGTTCCTCAGCATGTCCTTGGCGCATTGATAGTGTGCTGGGGGTATTGGCCTATACCTCTCTTTGATAGGTGCATGCGTGCTTGTGGGGATATGATGCTGAACCTCTTTAATCCTCCCAAAATCTAGCGGGTGCTTGCTAAAAACCTGCCCATACTCCTGTACTACCATGTATACCCCGTCTTTGTGGTATACCGGGGTAGATTCGGTGCTGACATGTAGCTCCCGGCACCACTCCTGTAGTGGCGGAGATGGAGTGTTACTACTCATGTCGGGTGTAGAGGTAGTGGTGGTGGTGGTCTCATGGATGGCTTGGGGGTCGAGGGTAAACAGCTTAGCTATGGTGGCGTAGCGGGGGAGCCTAACTTCTTCCTCCCCGCAATTCAGCACTCTCACAGGTGCTCTCCCCTTTTTGACGTCAATCACCCCTCTGGCTACCATTACCGTGGGCCAGTGTTCGCAAGGCGAAGGTTCCACCAACGCCGGGTAATCCCGTCTCTGGGGGCCTACTGCTGCCCTACACCAAATCATCATTTCGCTTCTTGGCGGAACCACCAAGGGAGCTGCATCCATCACTCGCACCCCACCAATCTCTCCACCTGCCAGGCTCACTTGTTGCTGGTGCAGGAGGGCACGGATCTCTTGCTGTAGGGCCCTCTGTCGACCCCCTCCTGCAGTGGCAGACAGTTGCTGCAGCAAGCTCAACACCTCTCCCATACAGTGCTCAATCACATTGGTCCCGAGGACCACTTTTGGGTTACGGTCACTGGACTCATTCAGCACCACAATCATCCCTTGGCGTTTCAGCTGGGTCCGTCCCACAGTCAGGGTCACTTCCCTGAGTCCCACTTGGGTCACAGGGAGCCCATTGGCCGCAATAACGGTCATGCTATCATCGGGAGGGACGAGTTCACTATTGGCCCAATATCGTTGGTACAATGAATAAGGCATAGTGGTTACCTGCGATCCAGTGTCCAGCAGGGCCATAGTCGGGACGCCGTCCACCGCCAGGGGGATGGTGGGGTAGCCTCCCACAAACCGGTCTCTCTAGTCAGCCGAGCCATGCGGGTCTACTCCTGAGGATTGGCCCTTGGCCTCAGGTTGCTCGTTTAACGGACATCGCCTAAAGTAATGGCCAGGCTTGTTGCACCTGTAGCACACGGGTGGCCCATACCGCAGGTCGGTGTTATTCCTCCGCTGCATCCACGGGACGTCCTCTGGGCTGTCGGTGAGTTGGATTTTCTCCTGGGATTGACTCTCGTCGAGAGCTGGAGTGCGGCGAAGATCCGGGTAAGATCTTCTTTCATATGTTGGACCTGCGAGGCCAGCGCTTCTATTGTCCCGACGGGCGTAGCAGGGGCCGGTAGAGCCAAGGGAGGGGGTGCCACTGAGATGGGAGCGGTTTCCACCGGCCAAGGGGCCGCATCAGGAGTGCCACCAGTTGATGTTTGCAGGGCCTTGATGGCCCGCTCCTTCAGTACCGTAAAGTCTAAGTCGGCGTGCTCCAGAGTCCATAACCGCAGCTGTTTGCGGGCCGCTGCCGACATTGGTAGAACTGCATCCGCAACTCAGCCTCGGTCCGGGTCTCAAAGGCGGCCTGGAGTTTTTCAAAGATGGTGGCTACCGAGGCCCGGTCCGCGTCGGTCCAGGTCTCCGTCTCCTGCTCGGCTGCGGAGGTCAGCTGCCCGAGTACCACCATGGCCCGCTGTCTGCCAGTCATGGCATACAGGTCAAGAATTCCGGAACACCTGTAAGGCGTCAGGCTTCCCATCGTACTAGGGTAGCCAAGTAGCACCGGGCACGTACGGCAGGTAGATCGGCATTACCTGGGCGACCGCTGGACCTGCGGCCTCCCCTGCTCTTGCGACCGGAGCAAGGGCGGCCACGTTCTCTTCTTCGGGCACCGCCGCTCCTGCAGCTGACGCCTATCTGCCGTCTCCGGTAGGGGCGGACATCTTCTTCCCGTCCCCCCTTGGTTTTTCTACAGCACTTTTCTCTTTGAGGGGCGGGGCTTCACTTTCGCGCCTCCACTGCTGGGGGAAAATGACTCGAGCGGGAAATTTTCACGCCCAAGATGGCGGATCTTCAGATTTTTCAGCGGGACGCCACTGACGGGGATCACAAGGCGCACTTCTACCGGTAAGTAGACTGGTTCTATCCTGTTCGTGACGCCAGAAGAGTCGATGTGTACTGCCCCGCGGCCTCGGCTGCAGCCGCCGAGCCGCTCGGATCCATACTTGCATTCTACGGGTGGTGGCTCGAGCCTCTCACGGTCCCGGGGGTCACGTCGCTCTGCAAGGGGGTTGGCGTTGCACACAGAGGGATGTGGGTATTTGGTTTTGGGATGACTGTTCATGACGCCACCCACGGGTTGTGGTGATGGTGGACACCACCGCTGCGGTGAAGGTATGGGGACTCCCAGAAGCGGTGTAGTGGCGCAGCTAGGTGTTGACCCCTCCGTGGGTAGGGGATGTTGGTCCCGGGGCCCGGTGGTGCGAGGGCCGGGGTGCAGGGTGCAGGGTTGCGGTGCCGCACAGTGCGGTGCCCGAGGGCACTGATGTACTCACGATTAAACCACATAGAGTCACTGGTAAACCAAACGAAGGTATGAACGGGGCCCGCAGCCGGCTGCAGCTTCCTAGTCAGGTTGGCAATATCCACCTTTCTCCTGCACTCATGTGTAGTTTGACCACTGTGCCTGAGCACTGGTAGTCCGCTCCCCGGCTTGTAGATGTTGGAGGAGTTCCTTTGCCCGCAGGCGCAGGCCCTTGGATCTCTGGCCTTTGGCGGTGGCTACTATCCGGACGGGTTGGGCTGTTGCCGTTTAACGGGACTTTGGTGGGAATGAACTCCTGAGGTCCAGACCGCAATCAGTTAATGCGACTATGGTGGTGGCATATAGCCTAGTTCAGGGTCTGAGTACCCTACCTGGTGCTCCGGTATCCTGTTAGCTCCCCGGTTCGGTTCCAGCGGGCCACTACCCTGTCCCGGTCCCTACTGTTCCGCTGGTCGTGTTCCCAGTCTCCTGCAGGCGGTCACTGCCGTCTGCCTGCCTGACTGTTTCACTCCACTCCACTGCAACTCCAACTTCAACTCAACTCAACTGTTTGTGTTTTTCCTGCCTCAGGCCAGCAGACTCCTCGGGGGGCGTGTCTTTCCGCCTGACTCCGCCCACCTGGTGTGCCTGTCTAACACTGAGGGAGGCAATCAGGTCTTTATGGTTGACTGATGGTACCTTTCTAGTGTGGGGGTGTATGTGGTGATGTTGTAACCTGTGACCCCTGGGGTCCAGGACGTCACAAGTACATGAGTGATCTCCCTGTCACGGCACCCAGTATCATATTCCAGAGCCACGGGGCTTACCCCTACCCGTGGATGGTAATGACATCTTGCTGCCCCATTCCATCACCCCGGGTACTCCCAACAACAGCAGCGGCGGTACTCCCAATTACCACACACCACGGGTGGCGTCACGAACTATCATCTCCCTGTAGATATCCCCTTTTACTTTAGAGTGTGGCCCCAAGCGCCCGAGTCCGGATACCCTCGAGCAACGAACGGCCATTGCCCACGGATCCGAGAAGTTCGATCCGCTGCTGGGGCGGCACATTCTGCAAGGAGTGCTACAGTACAGTTTTGGACGTGGAGAGAAAAATTGTCTTCCATGTAACTCAACCACAGTAGGCAATTTATACAAGTGCAGTCATGGCCTTGGAAAATAATAGTGACAAGCTCCTGTGGATTGCACATTTCATACTTTCCTTCTGTATAATGAGAAAAAAATGTAACAGGGAAGCTTGAAAGTAAAATAAAAAGTAGCATTAGTCAAGTACAATCTGGAAAATATCTTGGGCCTGTCTCTAAAAAATAATTTCCACAAACAATAAAGCACTAGCAAAGCATGGAGTGGGTGGCTGCTTATGGCACCATTTGGAACAGAGGTGCACAATTTATGACTGAAAAATGACAGGTTTGTATGCTGAAATGACTGGAGTGTCCAGGATATGTTCCAGGTTTATGTAGGCAATACAGTGGGCCACCTCTTCATTCTCCTTTTAGGCTGAACTGTAAAACTTATACCCATAGGTGAATTATAATGAGGGAAATTGGGGCTACTGTAACGCTCAGGGTTATGGGGTACTCGGTCCCGGGCAGTATATAACTGGAGAATGTCACTTTGGTGGCCGTTGCCCGGTTCCGTGCCCTGGGCCCTTTTTGAAAAGGAGAAATATTTACAGGGGATTAGTGTTCACACGTGACGCCACTTGCGGTGTTGCGGCTATGTAGATGGAGCTGCCGCTGCACAATGTCCACTACTGGGGCTGGTGTTAAAGGCAGCCCAGATGTTAGACCCTCCGCAAGCAGGGCCGGGCCCCAGAGGGTAGGTGTAATGACGGGTGTCGGAAGAAGGTAGTCCAAATAAGGGGTTCAGTGCAACTGGTTCTTTACTCACTTTCTGGTGGTAACTGGTCACCTGAGGCCGGCTGGTTTCACCTTTAGGTCCCCTTTGTCCCAGTGTAGTAATCTGGTACCTTCTTTCCCTGCACCTGTCTCTGGTTGGTGGGTCCCCATGGCGTAGAGCAACTGGAGGTCCCCGTCCGGTGGTTTTCCACTGCTGTCCGTAAGACGGTAGCGTGAACCCTGTGGGGTTGGAGTCTCTGGTTCTGTCCCCGGTTTTCCCTTTGCTACTGAGTCTCGGATTTTTAAAATCAGTGAGGTCATTGATGGTCCCCTCGCTGTGCAGGTGCTATCAGGCCTGCCTGAAGCTTCTGCATGACCTAGGGTTCTGTGCCTCATTGGTGCGTAGTTCAAGGAGTACTCCACCGTACTCCACAGGCAACTACCCTCCTGGGCACCAGGATACTATTCACGCCAAGTCAGTGCGTCTCCTCACGTCCACCTTCACTGTTCGACTCCGACTCACTATTCTGTCTGTCCACAGTCTGCCCCTCTCACCTGGTCAACTAGTGGACTGGACTGGCTCCACCTCTAGGCGGCCATCCATTAGTCCGACTCTAGCTTTGTACCATTCTATGGGGGATTGTTGGGGAAAAACTGGGATTTTGTAAAGTGTTTCTGTGGGACTGGTGTGACGCCCTGGGCAAGCCAGGGGTCACAGGTCATGACACCACCACACCCTACACCCCGGATAGGTACACCGAAGCTACAACAAAAATCCTTGTTGCCTTCCTCCAGGGGCTGATGTTCACACCAGGGGGTGGGCCAGGCGGTTGGCTCCGCCCACCGAGGAGTTCACAGCCCTGGAGGCGGGAAAACCAGGCAGTTAAGCTGGGGAAGTGAAGTGAAGTGGTAGAGGAGCAAGAGAGAGGAGTAAAAGTGGAAGAGAAAGTGACAGTTGAGGAAGCCTGAAGTTGGTCCGGGTGTGTGCCCCGGACTGAGAACAGCAAGGTTAGCAGACGGCGGTGACTGTCTGCAGGAGAGGCTGCTTGGAGGTTGCCGAAAGGACCGTGGACGGGTGGTGGCCCGGCGGTACCGGAGCGGTATACGAAGAGAAGCCAGCACCATTGGCAGGGGCCTTTCGGATCCCGGCAAGGCTAGGAGTCGCCGTGAATTTGCCAGATCCGTTAGTGAAGGGGACCTCTGGGTCTCCCAACAAGCAAGTCCCAATTGAAGGCAACAGTCCAACCGTTACAGAGAGACACCGCCACCGCCAGGGCACCAGTTTCTCAGGGCCAGCGCCTGCGGGCAAAGTAGGGCTCCTCCGGCCCATATCCAAGCCGGGGAGCGGGTTACCGGTGGGAACCCATCGAAACCATCATAATCTTAGGTGCAGGAAAAGGGACCGTCACCGTCAACTACTGGGGAAAAGCAAGTGCAGCCATCCGTGGGAACCGTCTTTCCAGCCGTGTGTTTTACCGAGAACTGTGTCATCGTCTCAGGCTGAGTGAGTACCACAGTGCCGTGCGGCACAGCGCTGCCCCCGTGTCCCTGCACCCCACCAAGCCCTGCATCACCCTCCTCATCACTGGGCCCCGGGACAACCAACCCCCTACCCACGGAGGGGAGGACTAACATCTAGCTGCTCCATACCATCACTCCCGGGATCCCCATACAGAGCAGCGATGGTGTCAACAAATCACCACAACCGTGGGTGGCGTCACGGACAATAAACTATCCCAAAACCCAATCCCCTTTCACTCACGGGCGAGGAACGCCGCTCGAGTCCCCGGGATCCGGCTCATCGCTCGAGCCACCGAGCAGCAGCAGCAGGCCGCAGCAGCCACAGCGGCAGCCGGACCCGAGCAGTGGGAGAGCGCGGCGTCCCCTCCTCCGCCCGCGACAACTTGGCATCACGAACAGGATCTTACCGCTCTGCCGTTGGGTAGAGGTGCGCCTTGTGACCGCTGGAGGTATCCGGCCGGAAAATTTCAGAAGTCGCCATCTTTGGCGCGAAAAGTTCCCGCTCGAGCGTCTTCTCGAGTAGTAGAGGCGCGAAGGCCAAAACCCCGCCCCGATAGAGGAGGGGCCAGAAAGAGGCTAAGGGGGACGGAAACAAGATGTCTGCGCCCGACGGAGCCGCTGGAGGAGCGGTGGTCGCAGCCGCAGTGGCACCCGTGGATGGGAATGGACCTGCCCAGGTCCCGGCCGCGCTGGCGGGAGGTGCCGCGGCCCCCGCGCTCGCTCAGGTGATGCCGTTCTCCTTGCCCTATGCGCCCGGAGCTACCTGGCTACCGCAGTATGACGGGAAACCTGATACTTTACAGGTCTTCCGGAAAAAGCTTAACCCGTTGCTAGAACTGTACCCCCTGACCGATAAGCAACGTGCAGCGGTAGTGCTGGGCCAATTAACCGGCGCGGCTGAGCAGGAGGCGGAGACCTGGGCCGAGGGGGACCGGTTCTCTGTAGCCACCATCTTTGAGAAGCTACAGACTGCCTTTGAGACCCGTACTGAAGCTGAGCTGAGGATGCAGTTTTACCAGTGCCGGCAACGGTCTGTGGATATATATTCGGGACTATGCTTTACGTCTGCAAACCGCCCTCTGCACGCTAAAGCGGGTGAATCCTATCAATGAGGCGGACAGCAACAAGATGTTAGTAGAGCAATTTGTGCAAGAGATGAGGTCCCCTGAGGATCGCAAACAACTCCGGCTGTGGGCCCTAGAACACCCTGATGTGGACTTTGCCGTGTTAAAGGAACGGGCCATTAAAGCACTGCAGCCCCCAACTTCAGAAATCTTGGAGCCAGCCTCGTGGCCCATTGAGACGGCCCCCGTTGTGGTGGTGTAACGGGGGCAGGGGGCACCTCAGGGGGTGTAGTCGAGTCCCCTCGCCTTGTGGGCCGCAGGCTGAACCCCGGCCCGACTGTTACTTGCAAAACAGGTGTGTTGTTGGGGCAGAGTGTGGATGCATGGGGCCCATTCATGACAGCGTTCTTTCTGTGCTCTCCAGCTCCTTCTTCACTTTCAGGAAAGAGACAATTGCAGGCAGCGGATAAACCAAACACCGATTTATTAAACAAAGCTTCCATCTTTCTGTTTGCAGCAGGCTTACTTTAGTACGTTACAAGTTACAAGTCCTCTTCTACAAAAACGGTTTCCTTTTCCTCTACGGGCACTTTCCTTTGCCTGCAGGGGCCAATTGTTATCCCCCTAGCAGTGGTACTCCTATCCCGATTTTAGTCCAGCCCTTTCCCAGGGATTTGTATTGAACTAGGGGACGGCTCCAGTACTCACTACCGGCTCCGGATTAGCTCCAACTTCTTCGCTCCACTGCCACAGCACCCACTCCTGCACTCTGCCCCGGCACTTCTCCTCAGCTCACTCCCATGTTACATCTCACAGCACACTGCCCTGCATTCAGAGCCCAACCCCTCCTAGGCTGCCCTGCCCCTTCCTTCCCTGCCACTGTTACCAGGGTAACCACTGCTCTACACTGGCACCTAGTGGGGAAACAGTTTATGACAGGTAACATTTTACCATCAACATTTACAATTTGCCACCATACTACTGTGGCGTCTTCAGGGGGGAAAAACCGCTCCTTCACTACCAGGGGTCCGACTACCCCTTACATTCCTCCCCTCTTTAACCTCAGCCTCCTGGCGAGGTTCGTACCTGCAAAACAACACATGTAGGAAAACACACAGACTGGCACACAAGTTTGGTGCCCGGAGTCCCTCCAGGGAAGCTCCCGGTCTTAGTCGCACATCTGCCCGGAGGCCCTCCTCAGGTGCTCCCGGTCTTAGCTGACCTTCTATCCGGAGGCTATTTCCAAGCGCTCCCGGTCTCTGGGTGGGCAGAAAACAA